>NC_061102.1:23932265-24022265 GCF_015104395.2 Macrobrachium nipponense
AGAAACCAGAGAGAAGAGAGAGACAGGAGAGAGAGAGAGAGAGAGAGAGAGAGAGGGTGGGGGGGACATAAAACGCCCGTGACGGACGACTTGGGCTGAACGGAAGACAAGACGATCTGAGAGGGCCCGAAGAGAAGGCAGCAGCTTCGTCAGGACAAATATAGGAGAGAGAGAGAGAGAGAGAGAGAGAGAGAGAGAGAGAGAGAGAGAGAGAGAGAATGTCACACCCCATTTTCTTCTCCTGAAGAAGGGAAATGGCAGTTGGCATGAAAAGCTACGTCGACACGGAAAACAACTTCGAACAAATCTCTTTGTAAATATTCACCTGCCGCAGTGTCGCCTATCGCGTGGAGTTGCATCAACATCAATTTAATGGAAGATGGCGGCTTTCAAATGGCCATTATTAGTCAGACCTGTCCCAGTGCTTACTCTTTCATTTGATTCTCTTCAGCCTGTCTGGCTTATTTAACCCCCAAACCCCCCGACCCCTTTCTCCTCCTCTCTCTCTCTCCTCTCTCTCTCTCTCTCTCTCTCTCTCTCTCTCTCTCTCTCTGTCCAGATTCATTAGTCGAAGTATGAATGCGGCTGACAGTAACAACACACATACGTATGTTTGTAAGTATATTAAATCCTTTAGTCTTGGGGAGTTTTTATACAAAGAAGGCACGAAGGCACCTAACTATATATTTATATTCACACAAAACACACAGTAAGTAAGTATATATAGATATATATATATATATATATATATATATATATATATATATATATGTGTGTGTGTGTGTGTGTGTGTGTGTGTGTATGTGTGTGTAAATGTAAATTATATAATAATATATATATATATATATATATATATATATATATATATATATATATATATATATATATACGTACACACAACCCAAAGGAAAATCCCTCTATTAGCTAAAGACATTGAAACATAGCCCTATGTCGCCGTCTCCCAGCCAACTCCCCCCTTCATCTGCGCCATATGTCTGAACCTGTCTTCAGCCCCTCTACGTCTGTCTGTCTACCTGTCTAAACGACTGTCTGGCAAATCTAAATTCGGCCTCCAAAATAAACAGACGGCGAACAGTCCCCCTTACCGCGGAATTGCCTTAACATATTTGTACGTTTTTTTTTTTTTTTTTTTTTTTTTTTTTTTTTTTTTTTTTTTTTTTTTTTTTTAAATCTACGATTTTTTTTTCGGAAGAGGGTGGATGGTTATTTTACGAGGCTTCATTTCCTGGTACGGGATCTCTCTCTCTTCTCTCTCTCTTCTATTTCCTCTCTCAACTTATTTTCTCTCTCTCTCTCGCTCTCTCTCTCTCTCTCTCTTCTCTCTCTCTCTCTCTCTCTCCAAGAGTAACTATAAAATGACGGGTATCTCTGATTCTTACGTCAACGAAGGCTTGGGCACGTCAAGTTATTGATCACAGCTGTTTCCCTATTTGCATAACGTTCACTCTACCTGATGATTTATGATTTTTTTTTTCTATTTCTAAGAAATTAAATTTTATTTTAATGAAATTTAGACTGTCAATCCAAGCACTATGGCACTTTCGGCTACCCACCGCTTAAGACAGTAAAAAAAAAAAAAAAAAAGGATCAGAAAATAAAGATGATGAAGTACATCTAAATTGGACTGGAAGAAAACCGAACAGCAATAGTTACAGAGGTTGGACAGCAAAAATATAGAAAGGAAGTCTAAATGGAGGTCAATTACGTCTAAAAATGTGGGCGCAGCTAGACGCCGGAGGGACCCTGTAAACAATCCTTTAGCTTTGCTTACAGAGCATCACGTTAGGCGTCCTGGTGGCTGCGGGATCTTATCTACAGAAAAATAGTTAGGAACGACAAAGTACAGGAATGTTTGCATAATTTCATGAACATCCTCCAGTTCTGTATTTGTTCAACAACAAACTAGTTTTCATTCTGACTTCTCCAATTACTAATAGTGAGTTATCTCATCTTAAGTCTGAATACTCTCGTTACAGATTACGCCATTAATTACTACAATTGACCCGGGGGTTCATAAACGTTAACCTCTCATATTCGTAAACTTCAATCCCACAAGAAATATACACTCGTTTAAAGTTCTTATTTTTTCGCAGCTGACCAACTCAAACAACTCGGTATTCTTTATTTTGAATTATTAGAACAAACTTATCAACGTGTAATCTCAACAGGAATCGAGTACATTTAATATTCAGAGAGGAGAATATATTGTCGCTTCTACATCCAGTTTTCATTTATATTAACTTGAAATCAAGAGACTATATTGACGCATAATTAACTACTTCGCCCCTACACAAGTAACTTCAAACATAAGGGATTTGAGTCAGACTCTCTCTCTCTCTCTCTCTCTCTCTCTCTCTCTCTCTCTCTCTCTCTCTCTCTCTCACTTCACTCCACACAAGTTATCTCGACCAAGAAACATTATGGCATGACAAAAGTACACAGTAGCCTATTTACGTTAAACGAAAATCAGACAAGAAATAATGGATAAAAACTAGAACTGAAGAGATACAACACAACCCATTGTGGGAACTTCTTTACAAACAAGATATGTGACACATGGAATAAACTGCCACCAGAAGTGGTAAACAGCAACAGCGTGGAAGAGTTTAAAAGAAACCTAGACAAAATCATTACGACACTGTGGAATGAACAGTAAAACCTGCTCCAAGAGATAAGTGAGCAAACGATGTCTCCTCAGATCTCAGATGAGACATCCTAATACTTGTAACTCCTTGTAACGCTCTCTCTCTCTCTCTCTCTCAAATTTCCCCCATTTCAATAAGTGGCAATTTCCACCCAAGAGTCATTTGGGTTTGTTTTCGTTTAATTTCTCTCCTCGTCCTAAAAAAGAAAAAAGAAAAAAGAAAAAAAAACTCCAAAAGCATTCCCGGGGCACACTGGCAGTCTTGGGTATTTTTCCCTACGGGCCAAACGATCTGCGGAAAGGGGAGAAAGGGGACGAATGATGTGAGAAGGGAGGGGAAAGGAAGGAAGGACTGGGAAAGGAGGGGATGCAGAAATGACACCTTTCGCCACCGATCACAGATTTTTGTATCGGGGAAGAGAGAGAGAGAGAGAGAGAGAGAGAGAGAGGAGTGGAAAAAAAAGTAATGGGTGTGGGGGAGGAAGGGGATACAGAAGAAGAATAAAAGAAAAAAAAAGAAAAAAAACTCAAAGCATTAAGGGCAAAGGGGAATAGTGGATTGTTAAATAAGACAAAAAAAGGAGGAGGGAAAGGGAAGAATATGAGAGAAGGAGGGGAAAGGAGGAAACTAGGAAGGGATGCAAATACAAAATTTCAGACCACCTGTCACAGATTTTTGTACTAGGCGAAAGTAGAGAGACGAGAGAGCATGAGTAGAGGAGGAGAGGGGAGGAGAAGGACGAGAGAGAGGAGTAGAGAATTCTTTCATTATTAGCTTTGTTGGCGCGAATATAGAAAAAAAATACTAATGAATCTATTACAACCCTTTATAAAACTCCGCCCACCAATTGACGTAAAAGCACAGAAACCCCAAGACTTCTGCCAACAACAAGAGCCATTAAATAAAAATTTAAAAAACTCACACAACCCTTCACATCCAAATACCAACCAACACACTTCACACTGCAAAACTCAAATGACCCGAAGCGCTGTGACGTCAACTTGGGGCGTCTGTGGTATGGGTATACAGTTAAGCAGCAGCAGCTACACACTCCTCAAAGCTCTCTCTCTCTCTCTCTCTCTCTCTCTCTCTCTCCATTATCCTAGTCATTTCCCTCTTAAGGTGCCTATACTTTGCACTGTTTTATCGCGCTCTCTCTCTCTCCATTATCCTAGTCATTTTCCTCTTAAGGTGCCTATACTTTGCACTGTTTTATCTCTCCCTCTATCTCCTCTTTCCCCATTATCATAGTCTCTTTCCTCTAAGGTGGCTATACTTGGCACTGTTTTATCTCTCTCTCTCTCTCTCTCTTCCCCATTATCACAGTCTCTTTCCTCTAAGGTGCTTATACTTGACACTATTTTCTCTCTCTCTCTCTCTCTCCTCTCTCTCTCTCTCTCTCTCTCTCTCTCTCTCTCTCTCTCTCCAATTTATTCCTTACGATTAATCGGGCATCAGCATCTATGGCAATTCGTCTTTGAAAAGTGACACTATTCTTCATTCTATAGCATTTGGTCTGTTTCACTAAATTTAACTTTTCAGTTAGTTTTACAAGTCCACAAAAAATAAACAGACTGCAAATCAGCTAATATCCCGAGGACGAAATAACTACTAAGTATTCTATTACTTTTCATTTGATACAAATCGTAAATTTCCAATGGTTACGGGAATTGAGAGTGTCCCATGCTTTAAATAATTCTGATCCACTAAATGGCTCTTATACACGATACGTGAGCAAGTATGGGTTCGAAGCATGGTACCGAAGCTGTGCTCGGAAACTGCTCCTAAAGCTTCGGTACCATGCTTCGAAACTGTATAAGAGACCTAACGCTGAGCTGTTAAGTATTACCAGTGAATGTTATAAGCATCAAGCTCTTCTATGTTGCAGGACGAAATGTAATCTATCTCCTCATTTATAAGGGAATTGTAGGAACCTTAAGTCTCGCTTGATCAACTGATTTATGAATGTTTGTACACTGCGAAAGGACGTTAAAATCATTATCTTTCTTGATTCGTTGTATTTCCAAACACAAACTTTATTCCTATAACGGGCTAGGCCAATATAAAATCTTAATATGTAGTCCCAACCAAACTCAAATCTCCAACAACTTTAACAAAGAAATTTGAGTTCAAGCTTCCTAAAATTCAACACAAAAATTTCCCTACATATTTTGCAAAAATGCAAGCTATATATATATTATACATACACACACACACACATACTATATATATATATATTATATATATATATATATATATATATATATAGATATATATATATATAGATATATATATATATATATATCGTATATATGTAATATATATATATATATATATATATATATATATATAATATATATATATATATATATACATATATATATCATCATATATCTATCATATATATTATATATCATATAATATATATATATATATATATATATATATATATATATATATATATATATATATATATATATACTATATATATATATATATATAATATATATATATATATATGATAATATATATATAGTATGCTATATATATGTATAATATATTATAATATATATATATATATATATATATATATAATAACGGGAAAAAGTTCAGTCCCGAGCTCTTTCACACGAAACAAAATGACACTAAGGATGATTTATACCCTTGTGATAAAGTGGGTCACTTTTTCCTCGAATGGAAATAAACCGCAGCCGGACTTACGAATCTCGGAGGAAAACGTCAGAAAAAGAAAACAGTAAATCAAACCTAAATGCGACTAGGAACCTAACGTTCAGATCTTGTTATATTCCACGACGAAAATATGGTCCTAAGATTTCCTTAGAACACTGGCTTAAGTTAATAATAATGCCCCAAACTGCCGATTAACAAAAAGCAAACATTAAGGTAAAAAAAAAAGGTCATGTAACAAAAGGGAAACAAAAAGGTTAAAAATTGTCACCTAACAACAGGCATACATATAGGCCGCAAACTGTTACATAACAAAAGGCCAATAAAAAGGTAAAAAATTGTCACCTAACAACAGGCAAAAAAAGTTCCATAATTGTCATCTAACATAAGGCAAACAAAAAGGTAAAATAGTCACCTAACAAAAGGCTAATAAAAAGGGTAAAATAAAGACCCCTAACAAAAGGCTAACAAAAAGGTAGAATAAAAAATAGTCACCTAACAAAAGGCAAACAAAAACGTAAATAAACTATCACCAAACAAATAGATCAAAAATATTCCTTAACAAAAGGCAAACAAAAATGTCACAACCTCACCTAACAAAAGGCAAATAAAAAGGTCACAGATAGTCACCTTACACAGGTCAAACAAATAGGTCACGAACAGTCATCTATCAAAAAGTAAACAAAAATGTCACAAAAAGTCACACACACACACACACACAAAAAAACTACAAACTGTCACCTAACAAAAAAAAAAAAAAACTACAAACTGTCACCTAACAAAAGAAACAAAAATGTCAATATGGACTAGTGCAGCTTAATTACCTCCGCCAAAAAGGTCTGAAATATTGGCAGCCGGACTCAAGTCTTTGTCTAAGAGTTCATACTATATATATATTTTACTACAATTATCTCGACGAGGGTGAACACTCACACCCAGCTTCGCTGCCAGAGGTCATCATACAAGATAAAGGAGTACTTACCACTCACTCGTTCCTGTTAACACTAGTACTATGATTCGTCACATACCTGAAACGGAGAAAGATAATTCATTTATAGTGCTTTGACCTTGAGGCAAATACACGTTTAGTATAAACTATCCTAACCGTTTAATATGAGCTAAACTTTCTAGGAAACCATAGATGTGTATTTTACCTCTATGTCAGGTACACGATTAAATATCAAGGCTATAAATGATCAAATCTACATAATCTAAGGAATGTTACATTTCTTTCATTTGTTTGTTTGTATGGTGTTTTTACGTTGCATGGAACCAGTGGTTATTCAGCAACGGGACCAACGGTTTTACGTGACTTCCGAACCACGTCGAGAGTGAACTTCTGTCACCAGAAATACACATCTCTCACACCTTAATGGAATGCCCGAGAATCGAACTCGCGGCCACCGAGGTGGCAGGCCAAGACCACACCGATCACGCCGCCGAAGCGCTCAACGCTATAAATGATCAAATCTACAATTTCTAAGGAATGTTACATTTCTTTTAAGAAACGAATGTAAACTTTAGGCTAGTAAGGACACATATTGCTACAAAGACCAAAGATAACGATGGAAAAATGCCTCCAGGTCCAAGAATACGCTTCATGCAATGATGAGAGGGGCCGGCATGAACAACCTAATTATACGTATTAAAAATGTGACTTCATAACCCTGTTATTTCTATTGTTGTACAACACATTCCTCTCGAAAAGTTGGATCTGGAATAAAGAATTTAGGGCAAAGCCCAATAGCTGGGACCTATGAGGTCATTCAGCGCCAAAAGGAAAATTGAGAGTAAAAAGGGTTTAAAGGCGGGCGGAAAGTAAGATGGAAGAACGAGAATATGAGAGGAGGAACAGTAAAAGGAATGAAAGGGGTTGCAGCTAGGGGCCGAAGGCACGCTGCAAAGCACCTTAAGCAATGCCTACATTGCACCGCACGAGGGCCACTGACTGCACTAACCCCTTGCGGTGAGCTTCGATGGATGTGGAAAGGGAGATGGAATTAAGGGAATATGAACGGAGGTACAGTAAAAGGAAATGGAAGAGGTTGCAGCTAGGGGCCGAAGGGACGCTGAAGAGAGGCGACAGAACCTGAAACAGTGCCTACAGTGCACCACTAGGCCCCCTACGGGAACTTTCCCTCTCGAAGACAACCCCGGAAGGCAAAGCGCAGTCGGTGACGCAGAAGCCTCGTGGCAAAACCGGGCGTAATCAATCAAGCGTTTAATCAGACATGGGAGAATAACGGCCGTAATGCCCCGCCGACAATAGGGCCGGATGGCCGTAATCCCTTCCGTAATCTCCGGGAAATCGCCGACGCGATGATATACCTGCGTGACCCGAAATAAGGCATTCGTATTTAGAACTTTCAACCTAAACGGATGATTCGGACGTTGTAAGGGAGAGGGAGAGGGAGAGGGAGGGAGGGGATGGCCAAGGCATGTACTAACCATCCCTCCATCAAGGATTATTTTTAACTTTTATAAACTGTTAATATCCTGAGTCGTTCCATCGTTCTGCTCCTTTTCATTTCTAACTTTCTGCCGATATGCCGCCCTTCTATTCCTTCCTTCTATTCAAACATAATTCCCTCCTTTTTTTTTCCTCTTAAGCTCTACTTCCTCTTCTTTCCCCTTTTCCTCTTCCTTCCTTTACTTTTTGCTATATCATCCTAATCTCCTCGTGGACTATTTCCTGCTGTGGTTCACGTTTTCTTTCATCTTAAAAGAAAACGGGGCTCGGTCTTACTCGAACCTCTCCTTTCCTTTGTGCTACCCTGAGCGTTTTCTCACCCGCCCCTCTTTTCCTTTCGATCTATTCCCGTCGAACGCCTTTCCCCTCCTCCCTTCGCCATCATTTCCCCTCCCTTCTCCATCTTCCCTTCCTCCTGCAAGAGACGTGACATGCAACAAGCGGCCGCCGACGTCTCAAGATGATGCCGGTTAAATTGGCTTTAGCGCCGCAAAAGCCTGATTGGTGAGGATTACACGTGTAATCTCTCCAACGCCCCGCGATGCTCCTCTATTAAAATGCAGTTCGCTCAACGCTGGTTTCCGAGGAAGAAAAAATATAAAAAATAAAGCGCTTCTTCCCAGGATTATCTTCGCGGAAGGACTTATCCTCTGCTTTCATAACTTCCTCTTGGTAAAAGGACTGTTCCTCTGAATTTCTCTTTGTAAAAGGGCAGTTCCTCAGATTTACTCTTTGTAAAAGGACAGTTCCTCTGACTTTCTCTTTGTAAAAGGGCAGTTCCTCTGATTTACTCTTTGTAAAAGGACAGTTCCTCTGACTTTCTCTTTGTAAAAAAGACAGTTCCTCTGATTTACTCTTTGTAAAAGGACAGTTCCTCTGAATTTCTCTTTGTATAAGAACAGTTCCTCTGATTTACTCTTTGTAAAAGGACAGTTCCTCTGACTTTCTCTTTGTATAAAGACAATTCCTCTGTTTTTCTCTTTGTTAAAGGACTGTTCCTTTGAATTTCTCTTTGTAAAAGGACAGTACCTCTGATTTTCTCTTTGCAAAAGGAAAGTTCCTGTTTTTCTCTTTGCAAAAGGACAGTTTTACAGTTTTTCTCTTTGTAAAACGACAGTTCCTCCATTTTCATGGCGTATTTTACATATGCCTTCGTAAATGGACGCTACTGACTGTATAGTTTGTTTGTATGGTGTTTTTACGTTGCATGGAACCAGTGGTTATTCAGCAACGGGACCAACGGCTTTACGTGACTTCCGAACCACGTCGAGAGTGAACTTCTATCACCAGAAATACACATATCTCCCCCCCTCAGTGGAATGCCCGAGAATCGAACTCGCCCTACTACCTGTACGACATTCGACCCTGCTCCAGGATATCAATATTACTACACGAAGGGTACCAATAAAATATGAAGGACTTCCATATCACACGAAGGATTGCAATACTACACGAAAGATTTTGAAAGGTTTCAATAACACACGAAGGATGTTAATATTAAACGAAGGATATCAATAATATACGAAGGATATCGATATAAGTCGAAGGATATCAATATCACACGCCATCTAGATTACAACAGGGGATATCAATGTTATTCGGAGGATATCAATTCATCACGAAGGATATCAATACAACACGAAGGGTATCAACATTACACAAAGTATACTAATAAATGAAGTATATCAATATACCACGAAGGATATCAATATGACACGAAGGGCTATCAATAAACAATTAAGGATCAATTTCATTACATGCAAGGTTATCAATTTCCCCACAAGGATATCCACTATGATACGAATTATCTAAATAAGAAGGATATCAATATTACATTACATGAAGGTTATCAATTTACCACGAAGGATATCAATATGATACGAATTATACTAATAAACGAAGGATATCAATATGATACGAAGTATACTAATAAACGAAGGATATCAATACGACATGAAGGATATCATGAAGATCGCTTTTTTTTTTTAAGTCCTGTTAAATTCAGATCGAATTATTTCATAGACAAAGAATCGAAATAAATACAAAAAAAAACCAAAGCGCCACCTATGCAACACACTGCCGCCATTTCCTCTGACATTCCCATAAAAACTAAAATAACTTTTACTGTAAAAAAGACACTCACATACTCTGAGAGTAACCAACAGAAAATTCTACCTCTCCAATACAGCTCCTTGTTAATATTCTACTGCTCGAAAACTAGTTGGATGTTTTCCTAAAACACAAGTGGCAAATGTTCTCAAGTGACTATTACTCCTGCTGTTATTATTTACGGTGTGCCAGAAGCGACAATAACAGGCTAATCAAACTTCTATACACGAGAAGAGCTCTATGTGTAAGATGAGGGGGGAGGAGGGGGGGCAGCCAAGGTTAGTAAAAAAAAAAAAAAAAAAAAAAAAAAAAATCTCTTAACGTAATAAAACGCTGTGCGCAAACAGATATTTCCTTTTGCAAGTAACGATAATCTACGGAGGTTTTAACTTAATTCCTTGGTTTATGTCTGGCGTCACAACAGCTAAGGTCAATGGATAAAACCTCTAAATAGTATATAACGTCCTTATGATAGGGGCTTCCGGTCTCCACAATTTCATACGTTACTATAATTCTTTTATTTTTACTTTATGGGAACATTCGTAGAACAGGAAAAAAAAAGCAAGAGAAACACTTTAAAAGAGATTTCCCAGTTAATTTTTGCCTTTCTGTAATTTGTTTAAACATTTCTATTCTACTACTGTCAATTTACCATTCTATCCAGAGATTATAATTAATTTAATGTTATTTATGATTAATCTTTTTTTTTGTGGGGGGAAGGGTTTACAAGAGTCAGCACTACTATAGTAGATTCACATCAACCGTGCATTTGATGTCTAGGCCAATCCCTTACGACGCTCCTGATTGGCTGTTGATAAGCCAATCACAGGACTGCAAATTCTGTCTCTCTCGAGAATTCAAATAGGCAGGATGTAGCGATACTTTTGAAAGACGTATACCTCAGGAGAGTAGGAACATAGATCCTGCCCATGTGAACTCTTGAGAGAGAGTGTGTTTCCAGCCCTGTGATTGGCTTATCAACAGCCAATCAGGAGCATCGTAAGGGACTGGCCTAGACATCAAATGCACCGTTGATGTCAATCTATTATAGTCATTGCCTAACGTAAGGAAATGACGGGGAGGGGGGGGGGGGGGCATTTAGATCAACGGCCGCTCTTTTAGACTAAAACTGTCTCATGAACGAATGCCCTTGAAAACAATAACGGAGAATTGAATCAATTTCACCTACATTTATACATCGCCATGTGTTTAGCAAAGACATCCGCAAGGTTATCTCTCCGACCCAGATAAGAGGCGGCTCCAAAAGTGACGTTCAGCAGCATACATAAATCACGATACCTCGACAATGAAAGGTCTAAGGAGGTTAAATATACATCGTCGGGGAAACTGGAGGCCACACCCCGGAGAACAAGTGAGCCAGCAACGCACTATAATCCTAACAAACACCTTTTCTCATCATATTTATAGACAAAGGAGAAGTGCGAGGGGTAAGCGAGGAGATGAGGAGAGTAAGAACAGCCCTACTTCTTCTTCAAAAGAACCTTCTCTCTCTTTCTCTCTCTCAATTACCCTCAACAGCTATATTCCTCAGAGGAGGGTACAAACCACGCCCCACCCTATGTGTATGCGAGTGCGTGTGTGCGCGCACGCATGTGTGTGTGTAAAAATATGATCCCGTTCTCTCAGCTCCTAACATCAAAATTTGTAATGTTTTTACTCTCTCTCTCTCTCTCTCAAATAAACGGAAGCGTGGCTGTACCAAAAATTATTCTATATACCTACTATATTTAGGACATAATAATAATAATAATAATAATAATAATAATAATAATAATAATAATAATAATAAAATAGAGAAACAAATCCACAACTATGTAAATGTACATGTATTTAAATTTAAAACTTTAAAGATAGCTTTCGGGAATCTGTTCGGTTCCCATTATCAATAATAATAATAATAATAATAATAATAATAATAATAATAATAATAATAATAATAATAATAATAATAATAATAAGCGTCCGAGAAAGGGACGACAGCCCAGTCTAAAATTAGGCCTGGGAAAGGCAGGGTTCTGTCGAAACGACATACTTGGTATTTCGAGTACCGAAAAAAAGGCAACAATCAATCAATATATATATATATATATATATATATATAATTAATATATATAATATATATATATAGATATATATATAATATATATATATTAAATATAATCTATATATATAATATAAATATATATATTAATATATAATAATATATATATACATATATGGATATTATACAACCTTCTTATATCAAAAATGCTTACAGTGAACCTTCTGTTAAAACCGTAACCTACAATACTATAGAATGTTTACAAAAAGCTACGGAACACAGAAAAGCAACGTTTTTTTTTAAAAGGACCCTTCTAGGACAACCGTAATCTACGCTATGCAGAAACTGGACTAAAGCCAATGGATGGGGGAGAGTACAGATGGTTTTTCAATCCGAAAGGAAACGATCAATTTGCTGAAACACACTCAAATAACTGTATAAAAGAAAGGCCCAATAAAATATAAACTAAAAATTTGAGATTAAAAAAAAAAAAATAATAATAATAATAATAAGACTGAGCCAAATTAAATATAAGACAAGAAAAATGAGGTCTAAAAAATTAATGACCGAATAAGACAATCTAAATATGAGGATGACAACCAAAAAATCAGACATCCAAAAATTTAATAACAGAATAAGTCAATTTAAATGAAAGACAACCCCCCAGAACATAATGATCCAAAAAATTAATAACTTATAGAAAATGTAAAGTCAGATAATACATTATCTCAATCAACACTGCTGACCAAAGCTAAAGTTAGCCATCGAACCCTCGAATCGTGACGCAAAACGTCATTTTCCAAGAGTTAAGAAATCCCTGTCTTCTTCAGCTTCCAACTTTGGCCTCCAAAACCCTGAGGTTAAACAAAAAAAAATGCTTAAACTCCGATGACTCAACGCCAAAGCATGCCACTTATAAACACACACCTGTTGAAAACAACCATTCACATTTCTTCTAAGAATTCTCTCTCAAGACACAGCGGCCGGGTAAAAGTGATCTTGTTATTTAAGCACTCGGTGATTTTCTATCTACTACGCAATGCAATGCAATATGTGACCTTGTAACATAGTTACTTTGAGGATAAAAAGAAACATGAACATTAAATGTTTGGGTGTATAATTAAAGTTTCTGATAAAAAAAAAAAAACTTAAAATATATCTACTATTCGAGGCAATGCATATACAATATATGGCCTTGTAACATAGTGAGTAACTTTGGAGATAAAAGAAACATGAACATTAAATGTTTGGTTGTATAATTAAAGTTTCTGATAAGAATAAAAAAAAAACTGAAAATAATCCGTTCATAAGAGGAATCTGCAAACAAAATCAAGACGAAAATACCACCAGCCAAATTCCTCCATCATTACCCTCCACCACATTCCACCGAAAAGCGACTCGATCACATAAACGCTTCTGACAAGAATCCCCCTCCTAAATCTTAAATACCTTCCCTTAAATAATCTTTCGGACACCCTCCCTCCCCCTTCCCCCCCAGCCATTCTAACTAAATACCTTTATAGGTACCCCACTCCTTACCCCTCCTCCTCCTCCTGCCCTCTCACTCTCAGGCGTCCCGGGCTCCTCCTCGACTCGACAGAACGACGACGTCGAGGCGTAAAGCACACTCGACATACATGTTGTAGTTACCTGCCACTCGGCAGGGGCCAAGACATAATGGGTTTAAAGAGTGGAGGAGGTCTGACTTCGTGTGTGTGTGTGACACTCAGTGCCGTCGGTAAAGGCTGCGCCCTCCATAACTGCGAGTTGTTTACATTAGTGTTGCACGCAAAGTCGATGTGACCTCAGTTCATGTGCAAATTGATGGGTGTTCCGGGTGGAAATAATATACGTAACTTGCGCTATCAAGAATAATGAGGTCTGGGGTCACCTACAACTTCAAAAGTGACCTCAAACCATGTGTGATTTTAAAGATACTCCAATTGGACTTCGAAACATATTAAAACAGTTGCTAGAAAACGTCCGATTCACTCAAAGCTTGTAAAAGTTCCCATAAAAGATGTTGTCCAATTGAGAGACTTTACAATAAGTGTTACAAATATTCAAACGGAAGGAAATCAAAGCACACATTAACGATATAAACATCTTGAAACGTGACCTCAAAACATGCAACCGTATTGTAGATTAAGAAAACGACTGAAAAGGCTCGCGTGTCATTATGGACACAAAAAGACAAGGAGTTTCTCGAGGAAAAGGAAAAATTGCTTGTGTAAGGAGGATATGTGAAATATACAAAGTGGAAAACTAAGCTGGGTACGTTAACCGGAAACGTTTCTGTGCGCAGAAAATGTTTTGCTGAAACCACATGCTGCTCAAGACTTGTACAACGCGTATGGCATGAAGAGTATTTTCGTATCACATAAGAAGAAACAATTATCACATACCATGGCTTGTACATCCAAGGATATGCCGAAATTCACATACATTTTCCCAACACCACAAAAAGGTAAGCAGGACACACGAAAGTTTAATATCATTTGGTTGTAGTGAATGAAAATACCTAATAATGTTACTAACCTCACTTTTAAATATTCATTGCCGTTTCATTCCAATATATTAAAATTGCTCCAAGTTGTAAACATAAGAATCGATATCCAAGAAGCTTAACTTTAGAGTGGAAGACTACCTACACCAAAGACTATTTATCATTTGTCCAGCTTATGTTATGTAGTCGTTGTCAAGCAATCAGTTTAGAGTATTTTACCGTTCCATATGTGATAATATATGAAATACTAACCAGAGACAGGTGTAGGTACAACCCTATGAAAGCACACGAACGAAAACGTTGAATAAGGCATATTATTTCTTCAAAAATTGTCAATGTTTCTAATTCAGAATTAAACAAATGATTAACTGTCTGTAAAATGCTATTTTGTACAATTTTCAACTGAAAACGCAATTTTACACAACTTTCAACAGAAAATGCAATTTTGCACAATTTTCAACTGAAAATGCAGTTTTGCAGAATTTTCAACAGAAAATGCAATTTCGTGCAATTTTCAACTGAAAATGCAATTTTGTGCAATTTTCATTTTTAACCGAAAATGCAATTTTGGACAATTTTCATTTTTAACCGAAAATGCAATTTTGGGCAATTTTTAACTGAAAATCATATCGTGTCTAGTACAAGGAAATTCAAATTGAGCTCCCTCAGAGAGAGAGAGAGAGAGAGAGAGAGAGAGAGAGAGAGAGAGAGAGAGAGAGAGAGAGAGTCTTTTCCCAAGAAATTCCGTACACATTTCCCAACGGAACCTTTGCAACAGAATGAAACGAAACAACTGTCATTTATAAAGCAAAATCCAATCGCGATTCCAGGAAACTCCTCGATCAATGATTGACTGGTCAGGAAAACCTACCTCTTTTTTTCTTTTTTTTATTTTACCAGAAAACAGAATGGAATCACAAGACAAAGATGGAATACAAAATGCTGATTGGTAATACATCCATAAAACGACAAGTGACGCAATCAATAAGTGTGACTCTTCTTCTATTAATCTCTCGGCTGAACGTCCGCATTCGCACAAACGCAAGGCACAAACACACGGAAGCGCACGCGCAAACAAAACAATCATGATACATACAAATACAAAATGGACGAAGCAGAATCACACTTTTCCAAGTAATCGAAGTTTTCTATTTCTGGTGACTCAAAGAGCTACAAAGCAATGATTGCATCACAAGTATCCTTTCAGTTCGGTTCTTTTAAACGTTTGCTATTCCACTTTCTTCTCTTAACGCTATTTTGTTTTTGCTTTAATCGTTTTCATTCGATGCCAAAGTTTTTCTTTATCCAATACGAGTGAAATTCGTGTTCCGTCTACTTGAGGTTTTGTATCTCAAGCTAAGATTTCCAGCAGACGTTCTCCCCTTAACGATCGAGAATCGATTCTTTAAGTATTTTCCTTTTGTTAACCTATTCTGTCCCATTACATTGTTGCCTTGAAACGTTTCAGACTTCACCCATCCTATAGTAGATTCACATCAACCGTGCATTTGATGTCTAGGCCCGTCCGTTACGACGCTCCTGATTGGCTGTTGATAAGCCAGTCACAGGGCTGGAAACTCTGTCTTTCTCAAGAGTTCACAAAGGCAGGATGTATGTTCCACCACCTCTCCTGAGGGATACTTCTTTCAAACGTATCCTAGGGAGAGGTGGAACACACATCAGGGCCGTGTGAACTCTCGAGGACTGATAGTTTCCAGCCCTGTGACTGGCTTATCAACAGCCAATCAGGAACGTCGTAAGGGACGGGCCTAGACACCAAATACACAGTTGATGTGAATCTACTACAGTTTCCGCTCTTGAAACGTTCAAATCCCATTCCCTTTATTTCTACAAACGTTCTCGACCTACCCACTTTTTGCTACCATTCCTAAAAACGTTTTCGATCTGCCTGGGCCGGGCCAGGATTGCCGGCTGACAAATTTCAATAAAGGACAATAATGAGAAATGTAGCCATATTTCTTAAAATTAGGGTTTACATGTATCCACAAGTTTGAATATACTTTGACCATACTTTTACACAAGCTTCTAGTTTTTAAAGTTATATTTGTTTTGACTTTTGGAAGACCTCAGCAATTGAAATAAAGGACGGTTGGCAATCCGTGACCTACTGCATTTTCACCCTTTATCAAAATGGTATTTCAATTCCCCCTCAAGTTGCTTCATTGATTTGACCAACATAAGGCAATCTGCAATAAACTAGTTAGGACCTGTAACAACTGACACTTGAGGACTGGAAACATTTCCAAGAAACAGCCTAGTATGTTTAAAGGACAAAATTGGTCGGGTAACCATCCATCATTTGCACAAGATTTCACCAAGAATTCCATCTCTCGATGTAACAAAGTGAAACTGGAGCATAATGGGTACAAAACCAATTGGGTCTTAAACCTACTAGACCCACTCTGCCAATGTGGAATCAGAGGAATTTGTTTCTGGTGATTAGAAAGTCATTTCTCGATATAATGGGGTTCGTTCGTTTGTTTGTATGGTGTTTTTATGTTGCTTAGAACCAGTGGTTATTCAGCAACGGGACTAACGGCTTTACGTGTCTTCCGAATCCCACATTAGGCTGTAGGTCCCGTTGCTAGGCAACCAATTGGCTCCTAGCCACGTAAAAAAAATATCTAATCCTTCGTGTCAACCCTAGGAGAGCTCTTAATCAGCTGTGGTCTGGTTAAACTAAGATTTTATTTTTTTTTAAAACCTACCAGACAATTTCTGGAAAATGTTTACAGTCCTCAAGTGCCAGTTGTTATAGTTCCTTATGTAGTTTATTATTGCAAATTGCCTTACATTCGTATATCAGTTACGCAACTTGAGAGGGAATTGAAGTACTGTTTTGATAGACTTTATCTACAGATTATTTCTAGATTCATTTTTAGTAATGATTTTACGATAAAAAGCCTACTAGCTTTCAAAGAAACTGTCTGATTTATTGCGTTCTGGTATTGTTTACCCTTACACATGCCCCTACTGCCAAGTGGGTGATTTGGGTAGTTTCAGAAAGGCGCTCAAAACAAGCTACTGCCAGCATGCGGGAAGGATTCAAGGATCACACACACACACACAGAGAGAGTGTTTGTTTGTATGGTGTTTTTACGTTGCATGGAACCAGTGGTTATTCAGCAACGGGACCAACGGCTTTTCGTGACTTCCGAACCACGTTGAGAGTGAACTTCCACCACCAGAAATACACATCTCTCACCCATCAATGGAATTCCCGAGAATCAAACTCTCAGCCACCAAGGTGGCACGCCAACACCATACCGACCACGTCACTGAAGGCGCTCCTTTTTTTTGTCGTTTCTTTTTTTATGGTTCTTAGTCCTGTGTTTTATCTATTGAATGTGAACTTTTTTCTTTCAAGTTTCCTTTTATTAGTTTTATTCTAACGTCTATTGTAATTCACTGAATTCCTTACATTAAAAAAATACTAATGTTTCCATATTCACCCACTCTGCAGTCCAAGAAACACTACTTACTTTATTTACGTTCTGTTCCTGACCATTTTGTGACCATATTGGTCAGTAATATCAATATTTAAAAGAAATAATTAAAGACACTTTAGGTAGAATCGGATACCATGGGAAAACGTCAAAAAGATATAACAGTAGATCAGCGAGAGAGAGAGAGAGAGAGAGAGAGAGAGAGAAGAGAGAGAGAGAGAGAGGAGAGAGAGGAGGAGAGAAGAAGAGAGAGAGAGGCATGTCGAAGGGATTCAATTCCTAGTCTAAAGGGAACGAGCCTCCTCGAGAGAGAGAGAGAGAGAGAGAGAGAGAGAGAGAGAGAGAGAGAGAGAGAGAGAGAGAGAGAGAGTCTAAGGGCTTCAAATCCTAGTCTAAAGGAACGAGCCTCCTCAAGATATAATTGCGAGTCCCCCCTACCCCCACCCCCCACAATTACACGGGTGGAAGGCAACGGCTATTTATTGGATAATCATCCCGCCATCTCCTTACTCACCCTGCAATTACCTAATAAGGAGGAATACCAAAAGCTTCGCGTTACATAGTGCCACAAAAACTCTTAAAACACTCTCAAACTCACCTTACAAGCGGGATAGAAAACTATACCGGTATAAAAGAAGGACAAGCTGGAGTTCTTTATTTGACATAGAACAGAACATCGAATTTAGGCCAAAGGTCGAGCGCCGGGGCCCTATTCAGCGCTGAAAGGCAAATTGAGAGCAGTTGCAATATGAAACAACTGTTAGCGGAGGATAGACAGTAAGTTGGAAGAGAGAATATGAACTGAAGTACAATAAAAGGAATGAAAAGGGTCGCAGCTAGGTTTGTTTGTTTATATGGAGTTTTTGCATTACATGAAACCAGTGGTTATTCAGCAACGGCTTTACGTGACTTCCGAACCACGTCGAGAGTGAACTTCTAGCAGCAGAAATACACATCTCTCACTCCTCAGTGGAATGCAATAATCAAATTAGCGGCAAACGAGGGTGTCACGCCAACACCATACCGACCACGCCACTGAGGCGCTTACACAGCTAGGAGCCGAAGAGATGCAACAAAAACCCTCAAGTCAAGCCTACAGTGCACTGCGTGAGGTGCACTGATGGCACTATACACCTCCAGTACAGAAGCCAGAATAATAGGATTACAAATAATTGTACTGCAGCAGCTTACCCACATATATATTAATAATGATAATATACTAAGGCTCCATAGACCATAGACCATTACTGCTCACGGCAAGCGCACAAGTTACTCCGTCTACGAGGGCTCACCTCTTGCCACTTCTAGTCACCTGCACCACAGCACTGACCCTGCGCCTCCAAACACACAACAAAGGGATCCCTATATATTCCGACCTCTGACATGACGGACGCACCGGTTATTTTTAACGGTCCAATTTTACAGGTTAACGACAGATTTAAACTCCACTAAACCTCAACACCAATATATATGGCTTCTTACCGAATGTCTATCAATGGCATCCTATTGCCAGACATTTCAACAGCCTAATGATTTTGATTTCTTTCCTAAATCACGTCTGGTGAATCCACCTAGCAACTGTGAATAACATTTGAAATTGTTTAATTTTTCATATTCTGGTAGGTAGACTGTATATTAAAACCAAATACGTAACGAAGCCTGGTGCTGAAACGAATTCTTTGGTTATTTTCCTACGCATATCTTGAAGGATTTTGGAAGAAACCATACACATAAATAAAAGAATATCACCAAGATGATCACTCCATTCTCTCTCTCTCTCTTTCTCTCTTCCAATGCGTGGCTGGTACATTTCCCTAGACCTAGCAGACGTGACCAACAGACTTCATCTTTTAATCTTAAAATATAAAGATATCACCAAGGCGATCATTAAAATAGAATAGCTGACGCATTTCCCTAGGTCTAGTAGACGTGACCCGTAGATTTTATCTTTTAATCTTAAAATATAAAGATATCACCAAAGCGATCATTCAAATTGCATGGCTGACGCATTTCCCTAGGCCTAGCAGATGTGACCCAACAGATTCATCTTTTAATCCGTTTAATAACTGGATTACCGACAGATCAATTCAGCCGGTAAACTGACGTCACAAAATGAACGTCTGGCTAACGTCTTTTCATCCGGGAACTATTTTCCCCTGAAGATGAGTAATGGCAACAACATCATTATATCAACGCCGACACCAACCATAAACAAGTCAGCGAAATCTAATATTAATCTCGTGAGCTAACGGCGTCAATACATCTTCCTGAAGGCACGTTCGATCTGGAGTTGTACGCTAATATTCAATTCAGTTAAACTGAATATGGACTTTATGGCCAAGGCCAAGAACTGGGACCTATGAGGCCATTCAGCACTGAGACGGTTTGAAAGGTGTAACAGGAGGCAAATTCGCAGTTGTACTATGAATCAATTGTTAGGAAAGGGTGAAAAGTAAGATGGAAGGAACAGAATATGAATGGAGATACAGTAAAGGGAACGAAATGGATTGCAGCTAGGGACCAAAGGCACGCTGCAAAGAACCTTAAGTAATGCCTGCAGTGCACCGCATGAGGTGCACTGATGACACTACCCCTCAACGGGGTGTATGCATATACCACGCCAGATATACCAGGTTAGCCAGAGCGCAAGTATATGAACATTAGTCAAAGGAGTAATGACGTCACACGTCCTAGAGAGAGCATTGGCTGACCGTGACATATACAGTGGAGCAGTGCGTGCTATAAGGCAGTAGATTCACATCAACCGTGCATTTGATGTCTAGGCCAGTCCCTTACGACGCTCCTGATTGGTTATTGATAAGCCAATCACAGGGCTGGAAACTCTCAGTCTCTCTCGAGAGTTCACCTGGGTAGGATCTTCCACCTCTTTCAAAAGTATCCCTGAGGAGAGGTGGAACATACATCCTACCTATGAGAACTCTCGAGAGAGACTGGGAGTTTCCAGCCCCGTGAATGGCTTATCAACAGCCAATCAGGAGCGTCGTAAGGGACTAAACATCAAATGCAAGGTTGATGTGAATCTACTATAGGATGTGTATGCGATTTATGGAGGGAAAAAAAAAACACTTGAGGAGTATACGTTCAAATTTCCTATCGTTGTTAACATGGCGTTATTTCGGTAACAAAAATTTTAATTCACGTTTATATGAAGCCTAATACTGGGCACTTGCTCAATCAGACGAATAATATAAAATGTAACCGTCTTTGCCTGTTATTACTAATTTCAAATTACCTACATACAACTTGGAATTCTATTTCACATAGTCAAAAAATTAGTTCGAGATCACTAAACTAATTTGAAAAAACCATCTTTTATAATCCCCTGGAAAATGAAAGGTTGGAAGCAAAAGGTCTTCGAAAGTTCTACCTGCCTGTATACTTTGCCGTTTTCAATGATCTTGCACAGAAAACCACTCGATATCTCTCCCCCTCTTTCAACAGATTAATAAAACGTTATATGTAGTCTCAAACTAAAATGTAAGACTTTTCCTACAATAAGATATGGCATACAGATTAAATATACAATTCATCATCCAAAGTTCACAAAGGCCTTAGAACATGAGAGGAGAGAAGATGGACCAAGATCCAGATTGAGAGAGACGGACGGAGAGAGAGAGAGATAGAGAGAGAGTAGAGAGAGAAGAGAGAGAGAGAGAGAGAGAGAGAGAGAGAGAGAGAGAGAGAGAGAGAGAGAGAGAGAGTCATCCATCCCTTCTCACCGCTCATCCTATCTCCGGAAGTATCTGTGGTTTCTTGGGGGGAGAAGTCTACTTAAAACATCTCTATTTATAGACAAGACAGGAAAGGGGAAATGTCTGGCTTAAGCAAACATTTGATATTACATCAGGCATAAAACGGTTATAGTCGTGACTGAAATCTCCTGTCCCTCATTGTTTTGACACTACTTTACTCTGAAACCCACTCCAAGAGAAATTAGTTTTCATCCGTATTTTATTACACTTCTAACTTATCTCGGCAATAGTCTTTTCATGATTTGAACGGCTTATTCCACTGCAGCTTTCTGAACTTGTTAACTGCCCTTTTGGGCGGTTCTATATTAAGACTAGGATAATATCAATAATAATAGTGAAACATTTACTGTCAAAATGTCCACAGCAAAACTGGTATTTCCACACACGCCTCACCATGATACAAGATTACCAAAGATTGTGATTTATGAACCACTGGTCTAAACAAATTGCCAAACGATGCTAGCATCACTTCGAACACTTTTTAAAAAACTGCCATATCGCACGAATTGCGTATCATATCATTACCTCGTGAATAAACTTATTTCATTGGCAAATACATTAAACTAATAATGGCAAATTAACTCATCTGGATGATAAAGAAAAATTAATTCTAACAGCAAAGGAGCACATACACCAGCCGCCATGCAACAGCGGCTTGGCAGTACTTACATGCAACGGCTAAAACAAAGCTTGTGACTCACCTTACATGAAAAAATGCCCTTGAATAGTTTCGACACCACAAAAATAATGCACAGAGACAGTGATATGCAACAACATTCGGTGGTAAACACCATATCATTGCGAAAAACGGCACAATTGATCAGAAAACCTGCCAGACTCTGCCCACCCAATGGTCGAGCGCAAGAGAGAAACTTGGACAGAGCTAACCTTCTTTAAATACTACATTTGACAGCTGAATGTGGTTGTGCATTACAGGCTTTGGCAAGATGCTATTAGGATGCTAGGGAGACTTGTTGAGTTGGATAAGGGGAGAAATAGCCAGATTAATCATGGACATGAGGTGGAATTATCTTCAAAGGAAAATGATAACCAGCCAAATGTGGGGAATAAAGAAGGAATAAAAATGGAGGATGAAACACTCTGAACAAGAATAAAATGAATTAAGAAAAATTTTGTATTTATATAGACAGAAGAAACATACTAACAAAAAGAAAACTCAAATAGGTATAAATTTAGAAAAAAATGTAATTCAAATTCAATTTCTTAACAACTGCATCCACATCCACATTAGCATTGCAAACAACATCTGCATCCGCAGTTTGAGAATTCGGATGTGCGGATGTCACCCCCTGCTCAGTGTTTAATAGTTCATATTCATACATTGTAGTTAACTGAAAGCAGATTTTGTGTTGTTTGCTAAAATTGGTTTGTTTATTTTATTATACATAATTATCCTTGTAATTTAATGTCATTTACAGTAGTTGTAATCATCAAGGATATTGCATTTTCTAAGAATCTCTCTCTCTCTCTCTCTCTCGCTCTCTCTATAATGCGATGAATTGCTTTGAGTGTTGTTACCCTTATCTTGCAATGAGCATGAAATGACCTTGTACTAAGACAACTAAAACATTTATTTATCGCTGTTACTGTTTTTATGTTCATATGAAAGTATACACACACATACATGAGTAACACTTACAGTGGAACTTCGACATACGAAAGTCCCTATTCATAAAAAATCCAAGTTACAAAAGCAAAGACGAAGATTTTTTTGCTTCTGTATACGAAAATAATTCAGGTTGCAAAAGGGTGTACTGTAAAGTCCGAGATTCGCCCGGACCGCCGAGAACAATTTTAAAACTCGCGCGCCGCCAACTGAGTAGACTCGCCACCATCTTCCCGCTCTCCCATATTGGTTCCTGATGCTAGTCACCGCCCTAAGATCCTGCTTTCCTATTGTTCAGCATCTGTCCCATCATCCCTCTACATAAAGGTGTCCTTCGACCATTTCGTCGCATCAGCGCTATCGTATGCACGTGGAATTCATTCGTTCACTCGTGTTAGTGATTTCACTTTTTTGTATACTTTATCATGTTGTGTGTGAACTTAATTAGCCATGGGTCCCAAGAATGTTGCTGAAGTTCACGGAAAGAAGAGAATCCTTTCTATGGAGACAAAGATAGATAATTAACAAGTATGAAGCTGGCATGCAGTTGAGTGTGTTCGCTAAGGAATACGGCCGAAATCCATCGACGATAGGCACCATCCTTAAGCAGAAGAAAGCCATCAAAGCAGCTACACCTTCCAGGGCGTGACTATTTTGAACAAGAGCCACGTGCATGATGAGATGGAGAGGATGCTTCTTGTATGGATTAAAGACAAAGAAATCTCTGGCGATATGACAACTGCGACGGCAATCTGCCACAAGGCCAGCGCTACTTTCGGTGATCTGATTGCCCAGGCCGAAGACGACGGAGGAGAAGGGACATCGTGGGTGGTTTGATAAATTACGTAAACGGAATGGCATCCATTCAGCGGTGTGGCATGGGGAGGCTGCCAGCTCGGACACGAAAGCGGCCGAAGCCTTTATTAAGACGTTCGACAAGATGACGATCAAGGAAGGCTACAGTTCTCTGCAAGTCTTCAACTGTGACGAGACTGGCCTTTTTTGGAAAAAAATGCCTCGTCCGACGTACATCATGGAGGAAGAGAAGAAGCTACCCGGGCATAACCCTATGAAAGACAGGCTTACGCTCGCACTTTGTTCCACACAAGTGGGGATTGTAAGGTCAAGCCCCTACTTGTGTATCATTTCGAGACTCCTTGAGCCTTCAAGGCCCACGAAGTGCTAAAGGAGAAGCTTCCGGTCATGTGGAGGGCTAATGCGAAAGCTGAGTAACGAGACTTTTGTTCACCGAGTGGGTAAATCTGTGTTTCGGCCCGACAGTGAAGAAATTCTTGGAAGAGAAGTGCCTCCCTCTGAAATGTCTGCTGTTGTTGGACAATACCCCTGCTCACCCTCCTGGCCTCGAGGAAGATATCCTAGTGGAGTATTCTTTCATCCAGGTTCTTTATCTTCCGCCTAAGACCACCCCTCTCCTCCAGCCCATGGACCAGCAAGTGATATCGAACTTCAAGAAGCTGTATACAAAACATCTTTTCAAAAGATGTTTCGACATCACCAATACCACAAACCTCACCTTGCGTGAATTTTGGAAGGAACATTTCGATATCGTCATATGCAACCGACTCATCAATCAAGCTTGGCAGGAGGTTTCAAGGCGAACCTTGAATTTTTCGTGGAGGAAACTCTGGCCTGATGCCGTATCCGCCCAAGACTTTGAGGGATTCAACATGTGCAAAGCTAATGCAGATTCAGAAACAGCTGACGATCCTGAAACTGTTTCCCAAGCAGATCTTTATGAGATTGTTGCACTCAGCAAGTCCATGGGGCTGGTCGTCGACGAGGACGACATCAATGACCTTCTCGAGGAGCACCAAGAGAAGCTTACGACAGATGACCTGAAGGAGTTGGAGGCCATGCAACATAACGTCGTTCAAGAAGAGTTCTCTAGCAGTGGCGAAGAGGAGGAGGACCCTATGACAATGGCAGAAATTAAGGATGCTCTAGCTGCTTTTCATGAGGTGCAATCATTTGTAGAAAAGACACACCCCGAAAAAGCTTACACAGGTCGTATGCTTGCACAGTTCGATGATGTTTGCCTGAGTCGTTTCAGGAACATTTTGAAAAGCAGGCAGAAGCAATCTTCCTTGGATAGTTATTTTTTAAAGAGGCCTTTAGTAGTAGTAAGCAAACAGGAAGATTCAATGATACGAAAAAACAGAGAAAGTTGAAAGTGGTGATGAGAGAAAAAAAAAAAATATATATATATATATATATATATATATAGATAACAAAAGAAAAATTTTTAAAAAATGCAAAAATCAGAAAAAGGCGCCCCCACCCCAAAAAAAAAAAATTTTATTTCAAGTTTTTCGTAACGTTAAGTGTTAATGTTTTCTGCCATTTGTCCTCCTCTCTGTCGCCATTTTCGGAGATCGCCTCACTCAAAAGGTAAGGTTCCACATTTTACTACATATGTATGAGCATGTACGTACAGTATTTCTTGTACCATGTACACTAATACACTTTATTTACAGGTACAGTAAAGGTTATGTTAGGTATTGAATGGTCCAAATTGTTGTATTTCATTGTTTATTGGTCAATTTAGCTTTATTATAAAATTTACTGTGGTGTTTTGTAGGGCTTGGAACGAATTAGGCAATTTACATGTAAAATGTAGTTCGAGATACGAAAAAATCAGGTTACTTTCAGTTAGTACATCAGATATTATGTGGTAACAATTTTGAATTAGTATATAGTATAATAAATTGTCTTTAACATTTAAATATATCTAAATTATTTAGATTTATAACATACCCTCATCTGCGAGGGTATGGTCATCAAATATCCACATCTGCATCCGCGTATTTAAAAAGATTGATATTTATATCCGCAAATTGAAAAAAATTTACATCAGCATCTGCAAATCCTATTTTCAGACACCCGATGCATCTCTACATAGTTAACACTGAGTTAGTGAGAAAAATGTGTAAACAATAGGGTACCAAAAAATAGACTGAAATTAACAAAATTCAGAACTGAAAATACTTTTTGTCAGAGGCTACCTAGGTGTAAGTTACAACTTATTACACGTTCTTATGAGGCCACTACGATGCAATTTTTTTTTTATTACATATTTATAATGAATTACTTAAAGACGACAACTGAACTACATATTGAGACCCTCATTGGGATCATCTAAGGGCTTTGTTCTTACGTGAGACAACTGAAAATTAGCGCAAAACAAGAGTTACAGAAGCTGTAGGGAGAGACCAAAGGGAATGAATGAAAAGTAATAAGTCAAAAACAATGGAGCAGAGGGGGCGAAGGGTCACTGCACAGAACTTTATAAGGAAAATTTTGACAGGACAGGAGAAACAAGATACTATTATACACAATTAGAGAGATTGGTTGTTCAAGTACAAAACAACCTAAAGAATCTGGTTCTTCTTTTCATGTGAAATGGCTTATTGCAAAATGCTCAAGGTTTTAACATTACTCAAATAACTGATCAATAACTAAGCACATTTTTTCATGCTAGTTTTCATTTTATTCACATTTTTGCCTACAACAGTCTGCTATCTGTCTACCACAGCACTGACAACATAATGTCAAAACATTAAACTATAAATAAAAAAAAGTAACTCAGCCTAATAAAAACAAAATACAAGCAAGTTCATCTGATCAGATGGAAACTGAACCTATTCCTCTCTATCAACATAGTTAGATTCCACTGACACGATTATTAGCATTATCAAAAACTAACATCCTTTGAAATCTGGCTTACCAAAGAAAAATTTAATTATACTAAATTTCTTTTATCTTCTCAAGCTGACTTTCTTTTCAAAACATTTAAAGACCTAAAATAAAGTAAAGATATTTTGAAATTTCTCTCATTTCTTTTATAGTAATACAAACCATTTACGCTTAGAGTAACCTAGCTGAGATATACTATTATTGAATCTTTTTGAATATTTTGCTCTTCATGCAAGGAATTCTAGTTGTTACATGAATTCTTTACTCGAATTCACAAACCTGATGCTGTGAACAGGTGTATATTAGTGTATATTCACAGACCTCAAAAAAAAAAAATAAATAAAAAATAAAAAAAAACTTTTAAAGGAAGTTAATACTAGAAAAAGGTCTTGAGGTAGCATTTTTCTCACTCATATTATAATCTTTTCTGGGTGGGAAACATATTTGGAATGAGTTTCTTTGTAAGATTTTTTTTTTTTTTTTTTTTTTTTAAGAAGCCTCTATTGTACTGCTGCTGGCAGCATTGTGTCGCCTTGACCTTGTACTGATTGCTAATGTATATTTCAGGCTGGCAGAAGGTTAAATGAAGATTATTCACACACAAAATTTGTTTATTCCAAAAACGTTGGAACAGCCCAGGAGAGTAATGAATTCACATCTTATAAAAGCCAAGTTAATTCAAAAGTTTTCTTCTACAGACAGGTAAGAAGAAATAAAGTATATTTCTTTTATGTCTATTAATATGTTCATCGGATCCAGTAAACTAAAATACCTAGTGTAGTGATTTTTCATCTGATTGTACTGTGAAATAAATGCAAAGGAAATTTTACAATCATATATTCAGGTATAGTATCTATTTTGAACTAAAGCAAAAACACCAGATGAATCAATAACTTCTAATAACTTCCCCTGACCCATCTATGGCACAACCCATCTGAGACACTAATACCCTTGAATGTTATATCTGTTTAGGCCTGTTGCCCTGTCACCAGCTGCAATCAAAAACTAACACTCCACGGCTCAGAAAACGATACAATTTATCAACTAAACAAGAAAAGAAATCAAAGCATCAAATAATGACGCATCAATCTGGAATGGCAAAATCATATACCTTAAATAAAACAAATGAGCAGTCAGTAAGCTTCATGTGTAAAGTAGACAAAATCCAATTATTACTGTAGTGACAGTCAGAATTCACTTTGAACTATAAAAATCAGCACAGCACAATCATCACATGTACTAGGAGCATCAGGGTAGGAAATCAGTACTACAATGCAATGAGTAGCCTAACCAGAGAGGTCTAATGTGCAAAATACCTCAGGCCCTCCTAGCCAAGAAAATTGTTCTTTTAGAGCAAAAAACAGGATGTAAACTAAGAAACAACAAAGAATTACTACTTTTAAGGTGTGTGAATAACATAATGGATGTGGCAATGAGGCAGATAATATGATCTGCCAGAAATCATCATAAATGAAGATGGAAAATAAAAAGAGAAATAAGAATAACCAGCAATGTGAACATAACAGAAATTTTGAGTTTCAAATGGCATTGAATATAATGGCCACAACTATGGACTGTCGTCCTTTAACAGATTAAATCGTTCTGTAATGTTTACGACCACTGAAAGATTATAACCCCTTCAACATCATTTTGATGAATTTTCAAAATAGTTTTGACCAATAAAAACTGTATTGATCCCTGTCATTTTAAATTTGTCTGTTCTATCATAACACCTACATTATTAACTTTGATTCATCATACAATGTAGGCATTGTTTCTATGCTCTTCTTCACCATCATAACCACT
The DNA here is from genome assembly GCF_015104395.2 of Macrobrachium nipponense. NCBI lineage: Eukaryota > Metazoa > Arthropoda > Malacostraca > Decapoda > Palaemonidae > Macrobrachium > Macrobrachium nipponense. Next base: position 23,961,154 of record NC_061102.1, read on the forward strand.
GTTCACCAAAAGAAGAATTTGGAAAAAGGATGACAAGTACCATAATGAAGATATTTTAATAATTATTTTATTTCTTAATAGATGATTTTAGCTGATGTCTCAAATAGATACAATCTCACAACACTGTATCACAAGAATGTACTGTATAAAAAATGTAATTTATATAGGGCTGGATACTATCAACAGTGTTTATTACTGGTCAAATTCCATATATAGAAGCAAAAGGAAGAAAGCCAACAAAGATCCTTCAATACTGTCTAATGCAACATGTAGATGTCAGTGACTAGAGAAGAATAAGAATATCACAGCAGTTGCTGAGGTCTTCTATGATTTTGCCTCATAATGGACAGTTATAACATTTTCTTAAAATTCAGCATCTCTGTAAAATACACAAACACCATGATGTCTTCACCTCTCTTTAATAAACCCAAGTACTAAAGTTACATTAAAGCATGCACTTAAAATCACATAACCTTGAGACAAATAAAAATTGCTGTTCTTGGAGTTCCCAAAAAATCCATGCTTAACATGGATAAAATTAACTTTACTTTGACATAGCTGATTTTTCATAATTATGGTTAATCATTACACCAATATTACCCCTAACCTTTCTATCAAAACTTTTAAAATGTTCGATATCATGAACTTACCAAGTAATAACGCATACGATTAAATATTGGTGAAATGTTTGTGAGGAAATCCCACATCTCTCGTGGTGTCTTATTCTCTAGAACCTCTTCCAAACTGCACCCTTCAACCAATAGATTTGTCATGCTACCTCCTTTCCTGCCCCTAATACCATTATAAGAGTCAAGTCCTTCCTCAAAGGAACTCCACTGTTCTTGTTCCTCACACTTGCTCACCATAGAAAAATATTCCTTTCCATTTTTCATAGAAGGTGACTCAGGCAACATATACTCAACACATGTCCCAGTAACGCCCGAACATTTAGACTCAAAGGAGGACCTTCGGTCCATGACATCGTACTCAGGAGGCATTGTAGTTGCAGCATGAGTGTAAAGTTCAAGGTATAAGGCTTCAAATTTATCCATTTCATTACTTAGCAATAACAGTGGATTATTTCTTGGATCCATTTTGACTGATTTTAGTGTTTACTCAGGAGAATGCAAAGATGAATCTAAAAGAAAGGAACACAACTCCAACTCCCAACATTTACACACACAAAGAAAGGAGAGACAGAGGCCTTAATTCTCAGAACCGAGATTGGAGTTTTTGCTTTGCAACAAGGGACTTAATTCTTAGTCCCTCCTGTAGGTGGCTCAAGAGTAAAACCATGACTAGAAAAATCTTCATTCCCTAAGAGGCTCAGATCCACACTAACATTTTCAGACCCCTTGAATGTTCAGAGATAGTCACTAACACTGAAACGCACTCACTATTAATGATCCATAGCCAGATTATGTTAATCTTTCTGTTAATTATTCGATTTGTATGTAATGTACACACTGTATTAATATCTGTTTAGTATAGAATTGTGGTCAGATGAAATTATCCTGTCACAGTGAAGAATAGATATTGTAGTAGTTTGGAAAACTTTAGCTTGAAGTCACTAAATAGTACAAAGATCAATTTTACTTCCTTGAATCAAAAATCTTCCTTCATAGAACAAAATCAGAATTTCTGAGAAGTGCACTTTGATATTTGTTACCTTTAGGTGATCTTTCAAGAGAGCTAACATCACGCCTGACCTTAACACCAAAACCTTTTTCAGTATACTATACTACTACTCTCACAAAACCACAGTCATAAAATGAACATATGTTGCGACATCAGCTTGTTCCACTCCATCCTCACTCACTGCTCAATCAAAACTACCATAACAACACCATGGACATTAACCAGAGAGAGAGAGCGAGAGAGAGAGAGTTGATATAAGCAGATGCTCTCAATGACCTGGTAAGCTAAGAAATAAATTATTAAAAACCATAATTGTAAATGTAATGTAAGGTCAGATTAACATGAAAAAAATATACTTTCAAAAATTCTTCTCGCTACGATGCAACCTTGTTTTTCTGAGAATCGATCCCAGCCAAGAATCAGACATCTGTTCATGAACACCTGCTCATGAACACCTGCAGAGCACAAGTGCACACAAAATGCTCTACCAAACAGAAAAATCAATCTATAAATTCCCTTACTAAACCTCTGGAGCAAATGCTATAATAAAAGTTGATCTAGTGAGTCTTTCAATACTTTCTCTAGCTTCTACATCACTACCTCATCCTTTTGGTACATCTCAGTTATGTTTAAGTTCTCGAAAAGTTTTTCAAATGGAATGAAATTACGGTAATCATAGTGTTCAAATGGAATGAAATTAATCATAGTCTATCTAATAATATACACAATTTTAACTTCACAACTAGCAGGACTGAGAATGTTGAAGATGGTAAAACATTTATAAAAGGATTTTGTTCAAAAGATCAAAGACCAACTCATATAGATGAAAAAATCTTGACTCACAGGGTTGGTCTCAAATGTTTGTAAACAATCCATTTGATTTTGTCAGAAAATTCAATGCTTAAAAATAATTCTTTTATGGGCAGGACTAAAAATTTTAATTCTACCCATACTTCTTCAAATGGATGTGCCCAATAATTGTTTGAAGATGGCTGTCATTTGGGCATTCATTCAACTCATGTTGTATTGTTGATGTTGTCATTAATATGTGTGGACAGTTATCAGATGCCATAATACAAGGTCAATTTGACTGTCAATCCTACTGCTGGTGTAATTCTGTTTTTCATTTAATCTTTCTACAAATCCTGCCACTTATTCATCAAATGAACTTCTTCATCTGACGCCAAGGGAATTTTGAAACAACTTTGAACCGGTGTAGTTAATTTTTAAAATTCCAGAAAATTACATTTTGTGAAGTTATATCTATAATATTCTTAAACAACAGAAAAGACTCCAGGTAATTCTGCTCTGAAAATAGTGCCTATATCAGGTATGAACAACTATATTTCTTTATCTGGAAATATTGCAATAAGACCCATACCTGTGGAGACTTTACATCCAACATATACTACATGATATAGTTCTGACCTTTATATTATATAAGACCTCTGAGATTCTGGAGACATTTTTTAGTCTTCTTACATTTTTCAACTTTTTAGATTTTGATGACTACTATTATCCTATGAAAGATATTTTTTAATAAATATACCATAAACCATGAAAATTTAATAAAATTTCAATATAGCACATTACCATGATGAAAAGTGGTAAATATTTCAATCCTATTGTGAATTTTTTTTTTTAAAGTGCATTCTACATGGAGGATTTATGACGTTCAAGTATATTTTACATTTTCTATAATGAGCTCCGTGGCTCAAATTCTAATGAACTTCATATTGGAAGGCAATTTACCACAATTTTACTCTGTAAAAACAGATATTTAATACGTATGTATCTTCTTTCTCTGGTTTATCATTTTTCCAAATTACAGTGAAATTTTTTTTACTACAGCTAATTTCAACCAGTGATATTAATCTTTTTTATTTTTTACATTTTTTTTAAATTTCACAATAAATTTTAATGCTTTATCTTTAAAGTGACACCAAAATTACACAGAGCAATCAATGAAATTTATTGCAAGGCCTTTTTGCTTGGTCAGTAAAGGATGAGCGGTTTGTCAATGACAGATTTTTATGCCCTCCCTGCCAACAATTCCTCAAAAGGTTAACATTCCACTATATGCTGCTTATGAAATTCTGACATGAGTAACTACATAAAATGGTACATGAGCAACCTTCATGTATTGTATCATGCAAGGAAGATATTCTATTATATTGCTGGAAGGATAATTCACTTTTGGCTTAAGGTCACCATATGCTAGCTAGCTATAATCGGTTACGGAGGTGAATGAACACTTGTAAATACTTCCCTTGGATAAAAAAAATTCTTGGGCTCATGGCTTTATCTTACCCCTACATGGACTAACATGACGACTTCATCATCTACATTTCTATTGGCTCTTAAACAACAGATTTTATCAAACACTCTTTATGTCAGACCTGACGAACTTTAGTGCCTTCTATCAGAGAAAAGCAATGAAAACTAACTGGTCAAAAACAGGGAAACTAACCTCAGTCAAATGTTGATATTGATACCAAAAAAGTCTGATGCTTTGTGCATTTTTCTGCCTTTTTGTTGATCATGGATGATATATCAGGAATATCACAAGTCTCATTTGTTTTTGGATAAAAGAGTACTTGTAGGTTATGAAAATTCATCTACTGTGTCTTGAGTTTTTGCCAGAGTATATGATTTGTGAGCAAACATAAGAACAATCTGACTTGCTCCCAGTCATGTGTAGTACAGGTAATCCTCTACATACGGTTCACTTTTGATGGCTGGTTTCTAAGTTAAAATTAGCTTCAGCAACTAGCACTATACGTGTAGTTGGTCTACAACACGACACTCTGCAGTGATCAAGTTTTCTACCAACATAATTTTATCTCTGTAGTACATAAAATAGTTTAGATTAAACAAAAATAGTGCAAGTTACTCTTTCCTTGAAAAAGTGACAATGAATGCTGAACCAATTTATATATCCCATATATCATGCAGTCAAAGCATGAAGAGACAGAAGTTTTGTATCTTTTACTTCATCAGCACTCAAGTGATATCAGGCATATACAGTATAGTATGAAGAATTAAGAAGTGTATCAAAATTTGCCTTATTTTTTCCTCAATAATGTTATGGCAGACTCAAGTGAGTATGCCTAATGCCTTTGTATTTTTCCTTAGTTATAAGTATTCTTTTCCTTTTTATACAGTATGCAAAAGAACACAAGAATGGCACCAATTGAACAAGACAGTTCATAGTGATGACTCTTCTGATGACAAAAGCAAGACATGACAGTTGATGAGTATGGGTTATACACTTAACACAAATGTCATTATTCTTGGTAAGAAGAATACTTGTGGAAAGTTTCTTGGTGTACATTCATATTTTGAAAACATTTTACCCATTCCTTTGGACATGACAAGTACATATAACTGTTAATGCAAGAATAGATTTATGATAATTCTATGTCCATTTTGAATCACATATGTATATGAATACCACTTTAAACCATCCCGTCATTGTTTGTTGAAAGACTTCAGTACAGTACATCCTTGTCACTGATGATATGATTTAATTATCATTTCAAGCATGTAACTATTGCCAATACTGTTGGCCATAGTAGAAGGCAGGATTACTAATGAAAAAATAACTAAAAAGTTGGAATCCTGCAGAAATATTTTCTAACATTGACTTACAGCATAGACATAAAGACAGTTCATTATGCCTGTTGCAACGACAAACATCCTCTGCACTATTCTTTACCTAACCTAGCTCTTCTTACACACAACACTCAGCAGACTGCTGCTACATCCCTGTGTGTCATTTCCTAGTATCAGCGTTAACACTACATACTAAGTTTGCTAGGAATTTTATTTTTGTGACAGCTTATATGAGGAATTAATGCAGTTATGGAATCTTCTGACCTCCAAATGCTTTAGCAAGGAGCAAATCCATTCCTGCCTTCTGTTGATGTCTCCTGAATTCTGGTGTATCGATCTTTTATATTCTCTCATATTCATTCATCACCTTTTCCTATAATTAGTCCTCAAAGGGTTTCAGCTGAAGATTTAAAGAAAGAGAGAAAGTGCTGCTTCTAAAGTTCCTGATAATTAAGAGGTTATTCACATTCCTTCAACTTCCTCAAACACTACTATAACCAAAACATCCCAGCCTTTAAAGCACATTCTATGGACAAGAAGATTCAATAAGTTACTCTTGCCAATACCAACTTTTATCCTAAGTAATGCCAAAGCCTCTGGGGAATAATTTCTTTGCGATATATTAAAAAAACTTCATGTGTTATTTCATGAAGTGTTTCACTTTAGAAATTTTAAATTAAATAATCCATCAGCTGAATCTCTGTGCTACACAGAAAAATATAGACAAACAAATCTTAGTTGGGAGGAACTTGGTCAGGAATACTATTCAATTCACCATAATCAGAACTCCTCAGACATGTCTTGATTGGAAAAGGTATATTGCTATGGTGATGAGCAGAAATAGATGAGACTATAAATCAAACCTACAAATAACAGATAACAATGAAGTAAACAATGATGAGCTCCCCAAGATGATACCAGATGTACATCATTTGAGAAAAAACGAAGAACTTCCAATGAACACAATATTTGCATCAATAAGTAGACGGTACCTTCCAAAGGAAGGCACAGCATGAAACACCTATACAAAAGTAAGGTTTCAAGAACCAGTACCTGCAGATTATGGAAGTCATATGCATAATTCTATTCCCTGGACAGGATCAACTCAACCTGAACATGGAGGTGTTCCATACCTTGGTGCATCTTCAAACATCATTTTGCCTTTGGCTGAAACAAAACAAAGCAAAAAAATCTCCTTTTTCATTTTGATGATTGGTTTACTTTGGTTCCACTTGAAAACATTAGCTGAAAGAGATTTTTGGTGTTGTGGGTCAGTTAGGTCATGTCCACTTCCAAGGCTAAAGTTAGTATCAAATGCTGACTTGAAGAAAAACAGTGGAAACACTTTTAAGGAACGGAAGACATCTGGAAATGGCAATCACCTTACTGAAGCCACAAGGTTTGTTAATGGTGTGACCTTGCACTTCACCTTTGCTGGGAGTCAACCAGTTAAATATTGGAAGCCATAATGACAAAACTATGAAGAAATTTATAGCAATTCAGCACTGAAACATAGTGAAACTGTACAAGAAAAACACAAGTGATTAACTTCTCACACAACTGACAAGACAGTTACTTAGATGTAGTTGATATGTCAAAGAGACTGCAAAAGCTAAAGTACTCCATAGGAGATAAGGCACTTCCTACTGACCTTCAGGATGCCTTGGCCTGAATCACTATTCAGAGGGGGGAACATGCTCCTAAAAGAGGATGTTCATCTTCAAATTAGAAGCTAAATGATTCAGCCAAGAAAAATTGTTAAGTCCTGTGAAGCACAATGATGTGATGCTTGAAAATAGTAGATCACTGCCCAAAAAAAAGTAAAATCCTAGCCTTTACTGCATGAGATCTGGGTGCAAGAGCCTGCACAGATGTTAGGTACATACCTTGTCTAAATAAAAGAAAATACAAAAAGGGGATATGAAAATTCACACATTTTGTGCCTGCATTATAAAAAAGGATGGTTTCTGTTGATGATTAATAATTTTAAGATGTAACATTATAATAAAAAGATGTATTCAAATTTACTTTGACAAGCTAATATTCATTCCTCAGTAAAAAATTAAAAACAAAAATGAAATAAATCAGTACTACACCAACTGGCAAAGTTCCTTTCACTGGTGACCAATATGACAAATATCACATGGTTGCATAACTGCATAAACTGAAACAAATATCACGATTGTACAATTGTATAAATTGAATTAAATAGTAAGATAAATGACCAAAAACATCTGTCAGGTACACATAAAGTGTAAAAACCACAGCATTATCTTTTAAGCTAAGGAAGTATATATGTGGGTAACAAAATGTTAACAGCACTTTAAACAGCCTCACTAGATTTGCTATAAGATTTTTAAGCTGTAGTGCATATTCAGAATCAATAATGAAATGAATTTAAAGTCTTTAGGCAGATATTGGTAGAACTGCTGCTTCATGACATGAAGGTTGACCTGTTATCACCCCATGTTACTTATGAAAATCTTTTAGCTTTTAGTTGATTAAATTTAAGCTTTCCAACTAAGATGTCTAAAAAAATCCACATGCATTAGGTAGTCTCACCAATAATTTTATCATTCTTCCAATTTACTACCAGTTTGTAAATTTCCTTGAGAGAATTGGAAGCTGACTGACAAAATTTTGATATCTATTAGCTTCAGAGCAAATGCTGAGGATAAGTTTACTATGACAAATTTTATCGAAAACTCATCCACATACTGCATATATTACATTACCTTTAATTTTATAAGTTATTAATTACAGATGACATTTACTACTAATGTGATTGACTGGCCACTGCTTAAAATTCTTCTAAGAGCAGGGATTCTCAATCAGGGGTAAATTTACCAAGTGGCTTCAAGATCCACAAACAATTCGTCAAAAGAAAATCAGTAGCCTACACAGTAGCATGTGAAAGGATAAAAGCACAGCAGACAACGCTGGACTGAAGCTCGAGAGGAATTCGTTGAAATCATTTTTCCTCTATTCAAACTTGGAAGAGGTCATCAGAAAAGAATTTTGTCCTCTCTGAAATTACTGAAGATGTCACAGCAGATCTGAAGATTCAAAAGCCCCAATTCACTGGTTACTCTCTAAAGAGATAATTGATACAAAAAAAGGATAAATAAGAAATCCTTTTTTCCTCTGATCTGTCAGTAATAAAAGATGATGACCAAGCAAAAGAGAAGCATATTGATCTTTAGGCTTCTGCTAATTTTACAAAGCAATTTATCCAACTAGTGTTGATATAATAAAACTCACAGATATATTCCCAATTCTTACTCAATGTGCCTTCCAAGTTCTTACTTTGGTAGCATGACAACAAAGGGATGGAACCCCCTAAAAGCTTGTGACAACATGAGGTCAACACTGTAATCAACAACTCATCAAATAAACAAACTATACTCTGGTTTTTTCCATCTGTCCATCCGCCTGTGGTGTTTTTGTATGGTAACACTGCATCCCAGGCTTTAAATAGTTACACTATGTGTAAGTTTTAGGTAAATAAAAGGATATCTGGGTGTAAATTGCAACTGAAAAATGTTTTAATAATTTACTGTATGCAAATTACACCGTTAATATTCGAAATGGGATATTGTTATTATTGTTGAATGTAAGCTGAATGTAACGATCTAAAGCCCAGGACGCAGTGTTACCATACGCAAACACCATAGGCGGATGGACAGATGGAAAAAACAGAGTATAGTTGATTCAGTGAATCAGCACAGTTCACACTGATAATTACTTTGGTATTTCTATTTCATATTTTACACAATTCCCAATAAAATTGTTTCCAGCTTCCTACAACTTTAAGCTAAGAACATTCTTTTTGCATAAGAGTAAGTGGCAATGATGACATACCACAATCCAAGGTGGATTGAAGACAGACAAGGAATAGGAATCATCTCCCCAGATTAACCATATTTCATACTTAATGAACAAGAATACACGTAGTGTAAACATTCTTGGAGACTTATTTGACAAAGAAAATTAAAACTGCTATCCATTTGCTCTGAAATTCTTTTCAGATTTTATCCTTGGAGTTGGATAATGAATTTATGGTCAACCCCATATTGGGAACCAAACTGGGTTGAGTGGAGATAATGTTCTTCTACATAAAACTTTCATGTAGCAATAATCGTTTACATTCCATGTATTTGCATAATTAATCAACTGATGTGACATCCAGGGGGACATATAGTCCTTTGAATTAACACCCTTCGACCCAACCTAGTATTTTTCCTGTGCTTTCTCTCAGCGCTCCAGCATTCTCTCTGGTAAACACCCCCATCCACTTCATCTGAACAATATCAAATATTGTTCAATGGATTCAACCGCTACCACATCAATTACCCTTCTCAGCTACATTTTCACAGGTTGTCCTTTAGCAAGCACCTCCCCAGCACAAGGCTGGCATAATCTAGAATGAACAGCTATTCTAATCCTCCATACAACTAATATCCTATTCAGGATTTCATTTTCATAATACTACCCATTAAATACCATCATCATTCAGCAGTATCATAACTTGTAATCATATACCACTATACTGATCTAATCACAGGCTTAATAATTTCTATTTGGTGTGTACCAACATTAACCTATTATTACACACTGTCTGAGCCTCCAAAGACATGGCCTACTATGAAATTTAACGGTGACAAAAATAAGGTATCGTACTATGCTGAAGCATAACTCTTTTGCCCAAGATAATTTCGATGTAATAAATTCATGCATATAGCAACAGGTGATTAATGATGTCAAAAGAAATGTACTCTTTTTAAAGGACTGAATTCTAATACAACATCCACAGAAAAGTTTCGTAAATTTTTTTTTTCTTCTTGTAGGATGGTTTCCTTCCCAGTGTTGAGTATATGTTTTGGAGGACTGGGAAGGATTCTTCTTAATCTCTTTTAATAGTTTTGCCAAATTTTTAGCATTAGGATCTTGCAAATTTACTTGAAATATATTTCTAAACTATAATTCTCTGAACTTCACAAATAACTCACTAAGTATGTATGGGTTTCTTCCTTAAATTTCTTTTCTGAAACCTACATATACGTACTAATTCACTATGTATGAGTTATACCATGTTAATTTCTCATGTTGTTATTACCAGTCTAGGTAATCTTTCACATGTACACTGATAATCTTTAAAAGAACTAAAACTTATGTAGTGTCAATTTGTCTTGTGGTCAAGTTGATTTTTTCCAAATAAATTACATCTAGAGAAAGCAGTATGTGCAACTATTTACAATTTTTTACTCATCCATCACAATACAATACAGCAGGAAAGGTGAAACAAATTACTGCCACTCAAAAAGTATACATATTCTAGGTACACACACCAAAGGAGGAAGACAATACCAGCATACCTTATGACCTGGGCCTTACATGGCAAACTGTTAATGATACTAAAGGTTCTCTGCAGTGTCCTTTCAGCTTCTTTTAATTTACCTTTCATTGTTCTCTGGTTTCTTGCCACTAGAGGTTGTCATTCGTTTACTATCTCGCTCTAATGTTCTAATTTCTCATTCAAGAAAACAACCTTAGAGGAGCCCTACAACTGCCTTAAACTTGAACACCATAGTCTAGTTAATAATCATTATAATCCACCAAGTTATTTTTTTTTTATTTTAGCCTCATAGTATTTCAAAATTATACTCCTTAGAAATAACCACAAAACATGAAGAAAGGCACACTAAATAATTCCTATAAAAAATCACTTAACAAGAAGAAAGGCACAGTAAATAAATAATTACTATATACTGTACTCTTGAAGATTTGAACAAACGTTTCATATATCTTATATGTGCACCTCACAATATATACTTACAACTCACCTCTTTAGCAATCCGATCTAATGCTTCATCTTCCACAGCATACTTTTTCCCTTCCCTCCGCCGGGAACCGATGTTCCCTGCGCTCTCCATCCTGAAAAAGCAGAGTAAATTAAGCAAAGTTGTCTATGACTAACAATTCTGGATAATGGATGTGCATATTGTTAAAAACCATTTAGTACCAACTAAATAACAACGAAATCTACAAGGGGTTAAGTCATGGTGACCTGTGGAGTCTTTACAGTGCCCTATCCTGGCAAAACTTTTTGAATTCTCTCAGCTATTTGGGAATTATAGACAGGTTTACTTAATTTTCCAGATATTTTGCTACTCATAACAACAAGCCTCCTATATTTATAGAGAACGCACAATACTCATTAATTCATTAACCCATTACAGGTTGACGAAAGCTGTATGGGATTACTTTTCATTTCCACAAAAACATTAACTTGTCCTAAAACAATGTATTTACGTAAAACTGAAACAGTATTAAATGCCAAAGTCTTATAAAAAACAAAAGACCCAGACACATAAAAACACCCTAACAGTCAAATATATTCAAAACCCTTCCAGGTTGTGGCATCTGTTAAAAAAGTCACCAGGTTACAAACAAATCCCCCAGTAACCTGTTCTGAACTCATAAGCACAGATTTGCTATAAAATAAAATACACCGACCTGAGTTACTAGGACAATAAGTAAAGCAATAGTTTGTAGCTTTAAGTCACAAAAATCTGGTAATACAAAATATTTCAAATGCTCATAAACATATGCAAATTTAAGAGCAAAGAATGAGTTGCACTAGATGGATGTGCAAGACTGGCTGGCACTACCAATTCAGGCAGCAACCAAAAATTCCATGTAATTCTATATATACAACAATAAGCATTATCAGAAAAATTTGTGAACAAAATGAAAAAATAAATGAAACATAAATACTTAATATAAGATTTATTTTTTAAATATTTACCTCTCCACTCCATTAAGTATCTGAATAGTTTTTACTGCCACTTATGTGGAAGTAAAAGCTATATAATATAGGTAAAGTTCATTTAAAAACTAGGTTTCAATCACCATCCATGAATGACCTTTTACATCAGGTTTCACATTATGGGGTTACCCATGAAATGAGTTTTCTCCACTACTTTTGTGACCCTTTTGCCTGAATCCTATCTTGGTCCAGGTCTTCATCCATGTTTCCATGGTTTTCTAGCTCTTACAGCTTGTTTAGATCCTCGTTGGATGAGTGGCTTACGTGCTTGCAAGTTCGATTCCCCACTCTGCCAACAAGGAATCCGAGGAATTTATTTCTGGTGATTAAAAATTAATTTCTTGATATATTGTGGTTTGAATCCCACAATAAACTGTAGGTCCCGTTGCTAACCAATTGGTTCCTAGCCACGTAAAAACTATCTAATCCTTTGGGCCAGCCCTAGGAGAGTTGTTAATCACATCAGTGATCTGGTAAAACTAACATAGTATACTTTACAGCTTGTACAAGCTGTGTCACCAAAAACAAAAATAAAGCTTTGTCATGCAGAAGGATGTTAAAGCATAGCAATGATTTATAGATAAGCACACCATCTACAACACTGAACAGATAATTATCTCAAATTTGGAGCACTTCTTGTAAACAATTATTAAATCATTAATTGGAAAAAATAACCTTGTTATATGGCTATCCTTCTTTATCTTATTAAGGTTATTTTCCCATACTTTCACCTTATTCAATTTACTTTACACCTCACTGAAATGAAAAAAGTTGCCAGGAATCTTTCAACTCAAAAGTAAATCTTGGCTGAACTGTACAATATCTATACAGCAGTGACTTTCTTTAAACAGTTAACAATTTACTATGTTCAGTGCAATACAGTACACGGTGAATAATTATGTAACTACCTCCATCTTGAAAGTTTTTGTCACCTTTTCTCTAGAAAGGGATAGACATGAAATGAGTTCTCTACCACCCTCTGGGCCCAAAATACCACCATGTCTTCATCTACTCCTTTCTCTATAATTTCCCAGACTTCCAGTCTTCCTACTGCTGCGAATCTACAGCTTTTCTGACCAATTGTTCCTCTTCCCTTCTTATTTACATTTTCAAGCCATCTCAATTTTTGAGATCAACACCATGAAGAGTCCTTTCTAGACAGCTAAACAAGTACGGACATTACAATATGGAAGTTTGCATTAATAAATATTGGCACAAGTGAGAGAACAATGCAAAAAGCAGACAAATGAAATATCTACAAACACACAACTACCTTTCATTAGTATCCCACCTACATAAAGAACTTCTGTCATTTCCCTCACAGTATTTCTTGCTCTATCTTGCCATCTAACTACTAATATTACTAAAGCATTATCATCAAGTTGACAATCTTTTGAAGTTTCCCTGTTATACCATGACTCATGTCCAAATACAACATAAAACCAGCTAAAGTATAATCATACATTTCTATGCACTTTGTTTGCTTGATTTCCAAGCCTATTATGCCCCTCCACTATGCGATCCGCTCATTGTACACTACCATTCAATTTTAGTTTGAGGGGGATTGTACTAGATGTCTTTGTTCCTAAATATGTATCTATAAGGCTCAGCCTCATTGTTCCCTTCTCAGTCAAGTGTTATTTCATCCTTTTGAGCACATTCTGCCTCCCTTATTCCTGCTTCTTGATTTAGCATAAGTATAACCTCTCTTGATAAATGATGCATTTTATTAAGCAAGCTTTCTTTATAAGTACCGGGGCATTTTTCATATATAATAAATGTCACTTTTCTATTGTTATTGCAATCTAATCCTTCTCGTAACACCCCATAATTTGCTACAAATCTACTTGATAAGACTTCAACATACCAGTAAACAGTATCTAACTGGGATATCATGTTGATTATAACCCTGCAAGTACTACTGCTAAATGTCTTCTCATAGTTGACAAAAGCTATCAAAAGGGGATTAAGGGAATTCTTCATTTCCATTCACTCCAGCATAATATGTCTTAACACAAATAGTTTATATGTACAACTTCCTATTTGGATGAGAACTATAAGAAAAAGGCTGGATTTAATTTGTAGAAGTAAAAACAATGTTAGAATTTTACATAGACTGTCTACATTGCAGGCATTGGAAGCAACGGTGATCAATACAATCACAGCACTGAATATGCAATTATTTCTAAATCAAAATGAACACAAAATTCCAAGATATGCAGGGGAAAGATCACATGAGCAGGAGATTCCCCCATTGATTTCAGTCACCTACTAACACCCAATCACCATAAAAGCCCCCTTAACAGTTATGCAACCATGAAGAATATTATCTTCTAATTTCATATGCAATAACCTGGAAAAACTGTGTACTTTACCAGACAAAGTTTCGACCTCAGCAAAACCTCAAAGAGTTAAGTAGAATGTTATACAATATCTTAACAGAGGCCCATGAAAATATCTTGGCCAGTGACTACCAATTCAGTTCTCATTAAAAAATCTCTGGCGTTACTTAAAATTGAGGAGATTATGAACAGAGAACAGCCATGTAACAGAACTAGAACTCTAACCTGATCTAAGCACAAAATCTTGCATAGTATTTATGAAGCTGTAAACTGATGCACCCAATGCAATAGTTAATTATTTTTATTAAGTACCACTTACAAGCATCAATACTAAAATGAAATAAAAATGCATCAACCAGTTTATATTTTAAATCTAAACTGCTACTGTACATTATTCAAAGATGTGCACTAGTAAAGTTGACCTGACAAATTCCAAACCTAATACGTACCATCAACTAAACTATGAATGAACAAATCAGACATAACATTAAAATAGTACTAGAAAGCCATTGTACGAGGAGCGTGATTTCAAGCTAAAATAACAACTACACAGCATTGCCCCATAAGCACAGGAATTGTTTGCAAAACTTCATAAAAATCTGAATAGTAAAGAAAGAATAGATATCAGCTGAAATACAGTAGCTGCACTACAATAACACACACATCAACAAGATGTCCAACAACTAAGACAAGACATGAAAAATTCTAAAAGTTGACATCCAATGCAGCACAAAACATAGTTCACAACACTAGGGAATGGGCACTGGTATCATTTTATATAATGACAGTCATATAAAAAAAAACTGTTCAAACATATTACAGTACATAGATTTAAAAACAATTGTTCATTTGTTCCAAAGAGATGGAATCATGTCAAACTCGGGCACCAACAAAACAATTCTGATTCAATTATGTATGAGGTGAAAGACATATACCCTTCTTCAAAGTATATCAGTTTACAGCTGCCTCTTTCACCAAGTATGCATGGATTCAAATCTCATCAGAGATGGTCAGTTTCTCTTCACAGATTTCCTGTACAAAGTCAATGCTTACGGAGGTAAGCACACCAAAGATTAAAGCATGCTTTGGAAAGTACAGCATGTAATGGATACAGCAGCTTATCCTAATACAAAGAGCAAATCAAACAGTAGTGGATAAAAATCACCAAGCATTTGCTATCATACTATTAACACAAGATACAAATAATAATTCCGCAAAATCTATTCCAAACCCCCAACTCACTCTACCCACTGTATTTTTTGGGGGAAATTTTAATGCTCACAAGATACAAAACAAACACTCCTGCACTAAGGATTATGAATAAAAAAACTACATTGGATCTACACAATACAAATCTGTTACAGATGCCTGACTGAATATTTTAAGACAACAGGTGCATCTTTAACCTATGCATGTGGAACAAAAATGAACAATTGTTCAAATATTGGATGCAAAATGCCTCTATCATTAACATCATGCAGTTATCAATCAAACATAGGGACATCTCACCAATCGGGTAATTGCTTAGCAATAGGCATTATTGTTGATTTGAAGATTTAGGTAGTTATCAGGATGGTTGACGTGCTCTGTAATATAGAATGTTAAGACCAACTTAAAAATAAACTTAAACCACCGATTTATTTTTTTTTTACAAAAACTAACAAAGATCATTCAAATTCACAAAGAGGATATTTATTCACAAGCATAAATGGTGATGCATGACAAGGTTTCACATGAACAATTAATCCAATCAACCAATAAAATCAAAGGGATATGAAATATTTTGGCAATCCTAACAACTGAAAAATCAACAATGGTCATGCTTAAACATACAATAACCTGAAAAAGATCACTGACTTTACAACCCAATGGATACCAGCACCCAAAAGTATAACCTAGCATTTTGTCAAGTTTCTTCATACAAATCTATAATAGCTAGTGTTGGGTTATAATTTTTTTTACAGAATACTAATAAAGGTGCATTTGGGTGAAACAAATTACAGATAACTATATTTAATCGTCAAAACAAAAAAGAACAAAATGTGCACAACACTGACTACTACACTAAACCAGCATGAAAATTCCCTTAGCCACAAGGTGTCTCAATCGAATGCATCTTATATTCAACCTGTCATTACAACTAAAAGGAAGCGATATTTCTTTCACAACTTTTTCTTTACAAGGCTTATGATCCCATGTGAAAAAAAACTTTGTCCATTCTGTTTTCCCTTACTTCATTTGAAGGAACTTTTGATAGAAATAGGCCTATTGCAAGCACAGTACACCCAATTTCTGGCAAACCACAGGCGTCGACCTATCAAGCTTGGGGTAAGCATTTTGTCATGTGCATGCAATGATATGGGGGAAGGGGTTCAAAGCAAACTAACTTGTTAGATATGACTCGACATCCCATCTATGATTAGGTAGGGCCATATTCCTGCTTTTCACTTTGTGACTTATGACCCTCTAGGCCAGGTTAGGATTAGTGGGTCTGACAGAACCCTTGTCAAGGTAGGACCCAGCACCCTATGTTAGGTTAGATTAGGATGTAACCCTGTATTTCACTCTATGAGTCTAAGTGAGGTTAGAATTGGGAGAAGATATGATCCAGTACCCTAGGTTAGGTATGTTGCATCCTTGTATTTCACTGTACAGTTTACAGAATATTACGTCACGATAGGTCATGGGGGCCGACTTACTAGGTTAGGATCAGTAGTATCTCTATCGTTACCCTACATAAATATTCCTGCTTCATATTTATGGTGGAGATTATTACCGATTATACTCACATGAACAATAAATGTCTAAAACTGTCTTAATTCAAATTTTCTTATATTCATGTTACAATTCCCTTGCTTTTGGTTCCCTCCATCAAAAATTTATTTGCCGCTGTGATCCCCTTAACTGTTTAAAAGACAAGTTGTTAAAATATAAAACAGGTCTGCACCACCAATCGTATCACAAAATGCATAAAACATATGAATAGTAGTTGAAAAACCGTATGGCTCATGCACCAGCAGCAAGAAACTAATTTATTCCTGCAGTCTACTATGGGTTGGCTAATTTGCTGTTTATTTAAAACAGATTGTAAAAACCAGCCAAACTACAACCTCCCAAACAGGAATTAGTTTAGCGACACTGGTGCACACTAGCCTAGTTAAACATCACTCAGGATATTATTACCATTCCTGATGAAAAACTGAGACTTTGGTATAGAGGTAGAAGAATTTTTCCAAAAGTGAATTCCTCTCAGTCTCTCTCTCCTAACAGCTCTATTGCATCAGCACTCTTTACAAATCCTTGAAGTGAAGCTCCACCCTACCTCACTCAGGCTCTTAACAATAAGGCTAGGCTAGTAGTACTCATTCGCTCTCTCTCTTACATAGCATAGTTCACATAACAGACAACCAATCCCACTGTGAAATTGTATAAAATCTTAGCCTGTGACCTAGGCTACAACAGGTGTGTGCATCTAGGCAAGCCTCAGACAAACAGCCATGGTAATGTAAGTCAGATAAGATAATAGGCTTCGCATTACTCGGACAGGACAAGAATATGCCAACTGATGACTAATGGGATGTCACTTATTATAATTAGGCAACCAAACTAATACCTATCTGAGCTCAGAATTATAAGCTAGCCTTCGCTAAGCTACAAAAGTAAATTGAATCTATGACCTAACCTAAACCATCCCACAGTAGAGCGTAGCACCCTGCCTGAACGAGATGGTTTAATTTCTTGTAATCGCCACTCATAAACTAGCCTTGGTCAATTATTGCTTAAGGCTGTTACCATCTTCCTAGCCTTTAGGATACAGCCAACATTTCAGCATCAGAATTTGGCTCAAGTTTTTTTTATCTTTACACAATCTACAAAGAGCAAATGCCGAGCAGAAAGTAACGGATACTATAGGCCAAATAATTATTTTTGTAGTAGGCACTTCTGAGGGAGGTAGATCTAGGGTACTTATCCGCGGCGGTCTAGACTACGGCAGCTGCGGTTTTTCTATGCAGTTTTACTTACTGAACAAGAATTTTAAGTAATATTTATTTGGACGACTGTAATTAACCCCCCCGGGGTCCAGTACTAAACACGGCGAAATACATTGGACGGCCCAATCCCTAGTGGATGTCGTATCCACGGTTACATTCCTTGCAGTCCGTGCGGATTGCTTCTGTAGAAATACCCTGAGGGAATATAACTTAATCTAACTTACCTAGCCTAACCTAACCTTGGACACTGTCTCTTAGACTGGCCATGGAGGCTTTGCTTCCCAGGTAAATTCAAAATCTAATTTGTGACCACCTACTTTTCATATTACCCCAATTTACAAAACACTAGGGTAAATGACCGAGCGGCAACTTAGCAGCATTGGTCGCGGAACGCGGCCACTTCCCGAAAAAGCACTACCTAGGATGCCAATAAGTACTTCGAGAAGAGTATAGAGGTCACATTGTGCTGCCTGGAGGGGCCACAATTCTTGAGAGATGCTCAAGGCAGGGAATTCAAGAACTTTTTCGGGAAAGTGGCTGCATTCTGGGATCGGGGGCCACTAAGTCGCCGCTAGGTCATTTACCCTAGTCTCTCCCGTGCAGGGAAATTTGGTTGAATGTCAAGACAGGGAGAAAAATTACTTTTGGGATAACTTTTTAATACAGGAAACGTTACAGCTTAAGACTGGGGGTAGGCTAGGCTTCACAATAGGTAATGTCTACGGAGGCCATGAAAAACCAGTCTACCTTAGGCTTGAATAGAATGAGTTAACACCTGTGTTACAAACAGAGCTTTGCAATTCAAATGATGCATTTACATATGAGTATTTAACAGAACTCAATAGGTTTATTAAGAAACCAACTTAACTTGGGGGTAAGGCAGCTACGAAGGAACAAGACCCGAGGTCAATAAACCTACCTGGAAATGGTTCATCAATAGCCAAGATATTTATATTTTCACGCACACTACACACACTTCAGTGTTCAAATTGTCCGTAAATGTTTTCTGTGATGAAATTCTCCGAAGAGAAAGAGCACGTTGGGAGATTATCACCTTCGTCAATAAGGGTCATTTTGCAAACTTTTCAAAAACTCGAACCAAACAGAAGTTCGGGATTTGCTTTATTTCGCGACTGCCGAGCAATAAATTATGATATTTATTAAACCAAATCTCTTCTCGTCCATTAAATGACTCTGAGACGACCGGAAACATGCCATGGTAAGTTTAGAATTCAATATTGGTGGTACATTGTTCCCGCAAGACGATGAGATGTTCCCTCCTGGCAAACAAACAAACAAACATGACCCGACCCGACACACCTCCTCATTTAGTTTCTCTCCTCTTTTAATTACTCGTTTACCGATTTCTTCTCCAGTTTTTCATTACCTGCTGGTTTGTTAATGTGAGACGGTCCTGTGGGAGCGCTGCATACACGCTGCACGGTCTTAATCTACACCAGAATGGAATTTTTTGCTAGGAGCAGACATGCAGCTCTACCAGGCTGCCATGTTGGGTTCCCGGATGTCCAATTGTCCATAACAATGTTCCAATACTTTACTCTCTTAACTATAGAACCTCTTACTTAGTTATTAAAATAATTTTACACTACATCTACTATATTTTGAACACAAATATAAAGAATGTATCATAATGAGAAATCCTTTAACTTAAATTTTTACTTATTGTCATTTCAAAAGAGTTAGACTTCGGCCTGTAAGTTTTCGGTCTCTCAAAGTTTACAGTTATTTAGGGAAGAAACGAAACGTGTGAAACTTTCTCAGATTTTACGCTCAGTTCTCACGCTTCTGCAAATCTTCGAATTTTTGTTGAGCAATTTTCTCGTTATCTTGCTTTTATTTTTTCTTAGGACAATAGTTATGACCTCTAGACAATATTTACTAAATCTACAGTGACAGTGTTTCACATTAATAAGTCCTCCATGGCTTTAAAATGAGTTGAATAAGTAAAATAGAAGCTGGCGGCGGTGTAGGTGCTGAGTAGGGCCACGGTGCCAAAAGTTCACATAAGCCTTCTTGATGATGAAGTCCCACTGTTGTTTTGGTTATTGGATACGCACTTCCGCCTCCATAGTCTGCATTTTCAGAATATGACTGACATCGTCCCCTAACCCCGAATCCTTTTCCTTAAGTAGATCGATCTCTCATCTGAAGTTTATCTCACTTTCACCATCGACCATCTACGATTTAAAGTTTTCGTGCGCAATTTTCCTTGCCTTAAACGGCACCTGCTTAAAAAGAAGGAAAAAAAGAGGAAATTATTTTTATATATTTTACCACGTTTTTTGGTCACCATTACGGTACAAGACCCCAAAATACCTGTCCGAGCGGTATGCGCTGTATGCTCGTAAGATATAAAGTGGATATTGTATTTCTTAGCTGTCGAGGGTACACACTTTCGTTGTTTTCCCTGTCTTACTTTTCGCCTCTCTTTTAGCAAACAAGACTGTTAAAGAAACATTTGCGGTATACTTTACTTTCAAGTTTTCTGTCTGGTTGACATTTAATGATTTCATAATAAACTCAAAGGTGAAAATAGCCTAAAATGACACGCATATACAGAACGTGCTGCTTGTCGCTGAAATAGACCAACCAGAGATATTACTGCGACCATCGCCAAAATAAACTGCAAAGAAATGGTGAGATAAGGGTGGAATGAAAACAGACGACCGTGGCGTATCATGGTACAGAGTGGAATGGTCTTTCCACACACACACACACACACACACACACACACAAACACGGATACACAAGCGAGTGCAAGCACACGAAAGCAAATGCAGACATGTCAGTAGACTGAAATTCTGCCGGCACCATTATGAATATGATGATAGAAAAATAAATAAAGAAATCTAGTAATTATCTATTAATATAATACACATAACGAAAGGTACACGTTAAAAAAACCTCTGGAACATTGTACTAAATTTCAATGCAAAATCTAACAGCCTTCAGCTTGTTGGAAAGGAAAATACGTCTCACATGGTTATTAAAACATTCGTTGCCATAAATACTAACTTCCAATGACGATGTTTCATCTTTATTTCAGGATGTATGACAGCAAATGATATTTACATGATGAATGGGGATTATCTTAAGCCATATGATGAGCTTTGAATGACTTGATCTCTGTGACATAAATAATTGTGTCTTCTGCTGGCACAAGGCCTGGACTCTAACAACAACAACAACAACATCAAAAACATTATTTGAAATCTCCCACGGAACTAGGTCTATTTACACAATCAACTTGACCGCAAGACTTTGACACAAAGTCCGTGTTTTCGTTTTCTCTTGATTCCTAAAGACATTCCTTCTTTCATTTCGCCTTTCATAGGATAGATAAGGAATTTCGTTCGTCACTTCCTTCTACTTTTCCTTAGACTAAAGAGATGAGCGCCTCTTCATTAATCCTATGGTAGCGAATGTTTGTCATATGGTTAGAAATTTATTTTCCAACATTAGATGTGTTTTGTGAAGCCTAACATTGAGCTTAGAGAGAGAGAGAGAGAGAGAGAGAGAGAGAGAGAGAGAGTTACAAGGATTAGGATGTCTCAAAGACGTATAACTTAGTCCATCCGAGGAGACGTCGTGTGCCCACTTATCTTATCTTATCTGAGAGAGAGAGAGAGAGAGAGAGAGAGAGTTTCGAAGTGGTCTAGTGAGAAAATACATACAGAACTGAAAATTCCACCGAAGCCGAAATTAACTAAAAAATGCGACGTAAATAATTACGACAGTGGCCGGTTCTAAATGGGATTACAACATGTAAATATAATCACAAGCAGACAAACAGGCAGACAGACAGAAAACAGAAAATCTGGAAATCTCGTCTTCCCGCAACGGAGAGAGAGAAATAAGCAACCTTCTTCCCTTCCTTCTCTCTGCAGTTAATCCGTAGAGCGAAAAAGGTCGGCCGATTGCCCAACATATTCGCAAGCGGCGTGGCACCTCGGTCTCTTGCCAGCTAACCTTTGGCTTAAGAGAGAGAGAGAGAGAGAGAGAGAGAGAGAGAGAGAGAGAGAGAGGAAATGGATGGGGGGAAAGAAATACAAGATCCGCCATGCGACCATACGTCATATACCTGTCAAGCGAACATTATAGAGCGGAAGTCGTGTCATGAGATAAAAAAAAAAAAAAAATGGGCCGTAGAGAGAGAGAGAGAGAGAGAGAGAGAGAGAGACGACCAAGGTTTTTATAACCACGTAAATATAAATTCTTACAATTTTCTGTATATATAAACGACTTGAGTTTTGACCCCGAAATAGTGATAGACTCTACTCTTAGACAAATGGAGAACGTAAGCAGAAAAATAGTACTAGAGATCGGCAGCACAGAGTGGGAAGGGGTTGCCTAACGAGTGCTACCACGTTGTCTTGAGGGAAGGAGAGAGTCTCAGTTTTTATATCAACGGAGCAGTGACCGAAATAATACCTGTAGAAAAAGAGAAAGAGTGTAGACTTTGAGTCAATGTTATGAAGAGAGAAGCCACTGATTAGGATTCTGTAATGTGAGAGCAATATTCCAAAATGTACAGAGAATTTCAGAATAAAGAAGAGACCTTGTTTCACGTCAATAACGCACCGTTTTTTTAAACGCACAAGCTGAGTGATCTGAAGAACCAAAATACCTATTTAACTTGAGACGTTTAATTGCATTTCAATCAAGCGGAATTGAACTAGAGACAGAGAACATTCATTATTATTATTATTATTATTATTATTATTATTATTATTATTATTATTATTATTATTATTATTATTATTATTATTATTATTATTATTATTAATGAGCATGCATTCTCAGCAAATAAGCAGAAAGGCCATGAACTGCACAGCTAGTTTCGAAGAACAGGCTTCCGTAATGGAAAAAAACGGGAAAAAAGTTAAATGATATTACATCAATACAAAAAACAATAAATAACTTGCTGTTAATAAAGAGGTAGATGGTTAAAGAAATGAGGAATGGCACTTACATTATACATGAGTGCACCCTCAAATACAGCAGCACAAGCCAAAGGCTAAATCTAAGGCTACGGCGTAGCCCATTGTTTGAGAACGATGGCTAAATGGTCACAAGTAAGCTTCAGGCCACAAATACCAACACAAAACACACCAATTGCTAGAACAAATCATTGTTAAAAAGATAAGATGCCAAGTGCCCCGAACTACCGACCACTGAAGCGTCTAGAACAAGAAGCAGGTGTACCGTGGTGCAAAAGGTCGTGGGTGTACCCCATCTGAGATTGTATACCCTCTCGCCTGCAGTACTATTAAAGTCTTTACCGGGGATTCTTTACAGCCCTTGACGTTGGGTACAACGCATGATAGAGGAAGGGAAATATAGGTCAGTTTAGTGTCGTAAGATGTATGAGGAGAGAAGGAGATGCGTAGTAAAGGTTAGGCCTACAATTCAGTGATGGCTTATTCATAAAAATGAATCGGAATCAGACTACACTAGAAACCATAGAAGGATCCTATAAGTCTAACGGTAATTACAGCGGGCGGTTGATGCCTTGGTCTACTATCATTGAAATAGTTAGTGATATGGACAAAGCGGAGATAAGAATCAAATCACAGAAACTTTATCTTTAAAAATGCATTCATGACAAATGATAATATAATTCTGCTCACGTATTTCTACATCCACAACTCTCTCTTCATCTACACTCACACACATTTTTACATATGCATGTATGTGTAATTATATATATACATATACTATATATATATATATATATATATATATATATATATATATATATATATATATATATATATGCACATGCAATTTGGTTTACGTTTTAATTCCAAATATACTGAACAAATGTTTATTCTGTTTGCAATGAAACTATGTAGAATGAGTTTTTTTTTTTTATGGAATGTGGTTGTAGTTTCGAAAAGTAAGTAAAGTTCAAACGGCCATGTGCATTTATTAATATAATATAGCTTAGCTCTCGTCAGCCTATGTCAAGGACCAAAAGCTGTTATCAGTCAGACTCGAGTAAATGCCATGTTACTGACCGTATCTTATTCATTGTTACATTATCCAAACGATATGATACTCCAATCAGATTCCCTGATCTGAGACTAAAAAAAATCTAATGATTTTCATGAACACCAGCATTCATGTTTTTTTTTAATGAAATATAAAGTGCTACGTCATGTTACAGAGATGAAAATGTTAAACTATCCTTTGCCGGTTAACAAGTATGATGAGTCCTAATATAATTTTCATCACTTTACTTTTATTTCCAACCTACTTTTCTACATCAAAAAGTCACTAGAACATGTAGAAGCTTTCTAGCATGTTGCTAGACCTAGTAAAGAGACTAGCTTCTAAAGAATCTCGTGTAAAATGTGCAAAAGAAGATGCTGTGAATTGGTCAGTCTACAATTGTGGCGCCGTAGATGCAAGACACGAGAGGAGGGCGGAGTGGTGACAGGGGTACACTGCTGTCTAAATTAAGGTTTCAAGTTACACAACAAAAGGCACAGAGAGAGAGAGAGAGAGAGAGAGAGAGAGAGAGAGAGAGAGAGAGAGAGAGAGAGAGAGAGAGAGAGATGTGGTCCAAAGACATCGGTATAATAACGGAAAGCAGACTTAAATATATGGTGAATGGCATTTCAATAATGCCACAATGTTTCATGCGTCATAGGTCTGAGGATTAGTTGGCGTGTGTAGGTCTGTTTTTATTTGGCAGCAATCTCTCTCTCTCTCTCTCTCTCTCTCTCTCTCTCTCTCTCTCTCTCTCTCTCAAAACAATTTTAGCATGTTATGTAACACGTGCACCCTAAACATGAGAATCAGGCAAACTATTACGTAAGCGTATTAAACTATCAATTTCCCGCTTTCCCTATATTTTGAAGTCTTTATTCATTATAATAACCTTAAATTCGCAAATCAAATGAATAAAGCCTGTTGCCATTGTACCACATACGTTACTGGCATCTACAAGAAGGAGCGAATTACATTAATACTCTCTCTAAGATTAGAAATTTTCTTTTATCTGTTCGTACTCAGTGACGGAACTTTGCATAGACACCCCAGCCATAAATGGTTACAAGGTGGCGCTAAATCCTAGACTAAGTCTAGACATTAATTTCTTCTTCTTGCAAGCTGCAAGAGTTCTGCAGCGTTCTGAGGAGGCAGGCAGCCAACTCTGTCCAATTTTTATTTGAGTAGGAAACATCTTTTATCATCATCACTGTGACCGTTATTGCTATTAGTGTGGCTGTAATAATTTTCTTTCTTCTGACTTTGCACTTGTCCATAAGCTTCAGTTAGACATATTGTTATTATAATTATCAACATGAGTTCAATATAATCGTTATTCGGTTGCGTTCATTCTCATATACATTCATTTGTAAGCCCAAGTTTGGTAGAAAAATATTCCTGAAACGTTCGTAATAATGATGCGCATTGTATCTCTGAATTTTGGAAGTTTAACAAAAGATTCATCACAAGACAGCAAATGTTTATTTGAAAGACTACGGAAACAAAAAATCGAACGCATATGAAAGGGCGAGCGTATCTAGGCCTATATTTCTGCACGGAGAGAATCATTCCATGGTATTGTTATCAATCATCAATCGTTATTTTCAGCTGATACACTTTCCACCCTAAAAGATATGCTTCAAGAAAGTGTGACCCTTCAATTCGCAGTCAGATGATGAGGTTGCAAGACCCACGTCCTAATTTAGCTGAGTGTCAGTGGTATAGACCAATGAGCAGTATCTGGTGCCTTGAAGAGAGGTATACGTCCAAAGACAAAACATAAAACCCAAGATGTGTCGACCAGTAGGAAGCGCAAGGCGTTAAAGTAGAGGCCGCAAGTAAGGACGTGTGTCTAATATATACACACACACACACACACACACACACACACACACACACACACACACACACACATATATATATATATATATATATATATATATATATATATATCTATATATATATATATATATATATATATATATACCGTGAACCGACATTCCCACGTTTCAATGTTAAATCTACTAGACTCAAGCGCGCCGAAGGATGATCACTATTATTTTTTATCCGAATTGCTTCCTCTCTCTCTCTCTCTCTCTCTCTCTCTCTCTCTCTCTCTCTCTCTCTCTCTCTCTCTTCCTGCGGAAGTCACCGTCTACCTGGAGAGTTGTGGTAAGAACCTCGAATTCCTCTTTGAAAGATATTTCCAAGGAAAGGGATTTTGTCTGGCTTTGGCTACGTCCTGGTTTTCAGTCAAAGCGAAAAGTGGCGGACAACGTTCTGGCTACAAGCTTCTTCTCTAGTACTATTAATGTCATTATTAGGCCTATTTTAAGGTAACATGGATTTAAGACATTTGGTTAAACAACCCTTAAAAACTTCCCTTATTGAACGGAGGGGAAGGTCATTGAACACAGCCATGAGAATTTTTTAAACAATCATTATAAGTTCCAATCCAGGATTACAAAGGAAGCTGAATGTTTTGTTAATCTCTCTCTCTCTCTCTCTCTCTCTCTCTCTCTCTCTCTCTCTCTCTCTCTCTTTGTCCTTGTCTTGTGTACTGAATATCCCCTGTCAGTATCTTTAGACAGCGGACTCGACTAACACAAAAAAAGTAGATATTGCGCAAAAATTTGAATCCGTTCTCTCTCTCTCTCTCTCTCTCCTCTCTCTCTCTCTCTCTCTCTCTCTCTCTCAAAACAAATGAATTACATAGTCACGCGTTAGCGGTCACACGTTAGCTATAAAGTCAACCAATAAAAACAAGCAGTTCTGGTTATGGTCTGTACTTAGATGGGTGGCCAGTAACATGCTTGGACCACAGCTGTCAGCATTATCAGCCAGAATGGTCTGTAACAATGTTAACTCTTACGTTGATCATTCAGCGTATAGTGTATGAGGCCCTTAAATGTGAGTGAAAAGGTTGAAATATAGTTCATTAACAATACGTTTATATGAATATACTAATATATAACGAGTAAGTTCCCAAGAACATGGAGCTCTCAAGCAGCGCTGGATCTTCCTAATCAAATCTTTACTTTAAAAGATTATCCATATCCCCAATGACCTTATTGCTTGTTAGGTAAATTTGAATATACAGAAATGGGACAAAGCATTGATCTAATATTAACGAAGGTTATCAGCAAACGAGGATAGTACCAAAATATCTAGTTGGTATCAGATTCATTGCAGAAAAGAACTGAAAACATTTTCTATTTTTAAAAATGTGCTGCTCTGATCTTCTGCGCTGAAGAGTGTTTATTATTATTTTTCCATGGTACTACACACACGCACGCACACACACACACAGAAGAGAGAGAGAGAGAGAGAGAGAGAGAGAGAGAGAGAGAGAGAGAGAGAGAGAGAGAGAGATTTCATATCTAACGAACAGCCAAAAATATGACGAGATGCTAAAAGCGTACGTATAAAAATATGTTTGACACAGATGAGTCTAGTTGGGCATGAGGATGTAAGAACGAATTTCCCTTTAAATGTAATGATTTTAATAAAAAAAAAAAACGAGTCATCGTTTTATTTCATTACGTAAGCCTCAACATGAATCGAGTTATTGTCCAGTCACCATTTGCCTAGAAAATGTTCAAAAACACATTTTTGCTCAGAGCCAGTTTTCCCACAACTGAAGCATGACGCGTCAATTTCACACCTGAACGGAGTGGCGTCACTCTAATGAGATTAACTTAAAAAATATCTGATCTTGTTGATTTAAGTGACTTTACGAACCCATTTATGTGAGTCATCTATGTCAGTTTTATTTTTTATAACTATCATTTTTTTTTCTTACAGAGAGGCTGCCTCAGAGGGACGTACTTTCTCAGTATTGGGATGGGATTGCTAGACCTACACCCCTTGCCTCAGAGACGAATATCAAGTCATTTTCGTGCGGGAGGATGGTCCAGACAACGAACATTCAGCGATGCCCAACGCCACTGATCCAACGGCAATTTGTTTTACCAACGTTTTATGCTTAGCGAGTTAATGCATTAAATATCCCGTATGTTTGTTCCCCTTGCAATAAAAGGTCTATGTGCGAAAAATATTGTTTTTTTCTTACTTCTTAGGTGTGTGCGTGTGAGTGTGTGTGTATACGTAATATACATATATATATGCAAACATACACATTTATATTTGCAATAATACATGTTATACGCATCTGGAAACATTTGCGCATTTTGTTGTTCATGATAGAAACAAATGCTCCTCGTTGGAGACAAGTTAGCTTACAAATAAACAGTTAATCCTCAAAGCTGAGATTTCGAATTAAGGAAATCTAATAACCTTTGGTGTAATTTAGTACTATATTACACAAGAGATGATCCGGACCACTAATTTCTAGTAAAGTAGAAATTCTAGAAAATGGAACCTAGGAAAGCTTCAGTATACAAATGTGTTTGAAAGCCGAGATGAAACACAATAAGACAATAGTTTTCGTAATGACAGATCAAATTACTGAAAAAAAAAAACGAAAACTGGAAGGCGTCGCTGAGATATTAAGGCGTTTGTTACGACAGTTTTATCACTTGGCGGGACGGCGCTGCCATTTAATTATCTCTCGAGGAAGGAAGTGATTATCTCGTAGCAATTAGACATAATTGTCTCGCAGATTGAGATGTTTCGATTGTCCCTTGTTGCTTTAGATCTGCTGCTACGGGCTCCCGTTGCCAGTCCCATAGGTCTCCCCCCTTCTTTACCTGTTTTTACTCATTACTGAACACACCAAGGTCTAGAGAAAATATGTTTTTCCACAGCGTTCCTTCGGCTCCCCACTGCATCACAGCATCTATTCCATCTGTTCTCTTCCAACTTAGCTGTCCAACTTCTTTAAGTCTACCTTTGCTCCAGTTTTTACCACTGATGAACAAATCCTTCGAGCTAGACTTATAGGAGTCTCGAAACGTGATCAAGTGGTCTCGTTCAACAACCTATTTAATACAATAAATAAATGAATAAACAAACGACTCCTTTCGCGTCTGAACTGGACGAGACTTTGGTTACCTACCACACAAGATTCTTCACCACAAAGCAACGAATAAATGATTAATTCCTCTCAAAGGAAGAAAAAGTTTTTCCCTATGGTGGACGCAGTTTCAAGAAGAGACTAATAAATTGCCTGGTAGTGGCGCGGCCCGAGTGATTTCCAAACAGCGGGTGTAATCAATCTATACCGTATTAAGTATAAAAGGACCCTCTGTTCCCGTCCCGTTATCTAATCTAGCAAAGGCGTGGCGACGGAGAGAGAGAGAGAGAGAGAGAGAGAGAGAGAGAGAGAGAGAGAGAGAGACAGAGAGCGGACTGATACTGGGGCAGAAGAGACGTAGTGGGCGGGGGCGAGTGTGGTTGGGTGGGACGGGGCTGCCTTGCATCATCTAGCAAGCAGCTTGCTTGCTTGCTTACTTACGTTGTTCTTTGCTTCATCTGCAAGCAGCTTACTTAGCTGTATAATTCTATTTTCAAAATGGTTATCGCAGATTAAATGTTGTAGGCAAAACACTTTGTAATGTCACTCTTGGCAGACAGTAAGTGACATTATTATTATTATTATTATTATTATTATTATTATTATTATTATTATTATTATTATTATTATTATTATTATTATGCAATTTTGATAGTGGTGAGGACATTATCCAACGGTCTCAAGCACAGACACGCTTAAATATTTATTCTAGGTAGTGGTAAACACAGAAAATCTACATAGCAGATGGAATTCGTTGATAACTGAGAAACAAAGTGCCAATTAGTAAGAGTTAACAAAGAAATCGAGTAGAAATACTTGGCAATGATGTTCTTCAGAATAGTTTATTTATTTATAAGTATATTTATTTGTTTTGTTTCTATTTGCCCTGTCTAACCTTATTAAACACATGGGTAATCTTTTCTTTAGAAACCTGCTGTACAATTCAGTTATTCTTTAACGTATATATTGATTAGTAAATAACAGAAAGGGTGAAGAGTGTATCAGAGATGGGAGACCTTTTCTTCTACTCCAATTCAACGCAGTAGGGAGAAAGCGCTTAAAAGACTGGAGTCTCTCGAGACAGAGGGTCAGAGAGCGCTGCAATGTTGGCGAAGAGAGGTGTAGGAAGTACCAGAAGGCGCACTCCATAAACATCAATGGTCGGCGGAGCCATGTCAGAAATTGTATCAATAAAATCAATTAAGAGCTGATTTCACCTAAAGGGTGAATGGTTCGCCTATGGCCACTGCGGTTCCTCACAGATCTCTGCTTAACCATGCTCAGGAAAAACCGTAGGGTGATAGTCGCTGATTTGGGAGGAGGACAATAGCAACCATTCGATCTTGCTGAGACCAGTACCCTATTAATCCTGGCTGAGACGACCAAGTTGGGTGCGCGCCATGAACAGTAGTGCTCTGGTGATGAATGATATGGAAATATTGACTAGACACATAGCGAACATAACCAAAAAAAAAAATAATAGCTTTGAATAACGATGGATGCCATCTTGGTTCGCGTTAATGTCCATAGAAAACAACTGTCTGAAAGCGAAACTAAAATTAAGAATTAAAAGACCAGTAAGCAAAAAGGATTCAAACTAAAATTGAACAATAGACCGATACTGTTCGATATTGACAGACACCCTCACTGAAGATGAGTGCAACCTGTCGAATCGTTCTTTAAATCTCTCTCTCTCTCTCTCTCTCTCTCTCTCTCTCTCTCTCTCTCTCTGTTGTACTCCGACCTTCGTATAGTGTATTGATTATTGATTATACATATAATCATAATTATTAAAACCTCCTGCAATTCTCTCTCTCTCTCTTCTCTCTCTCTCTCTCTCTCTCTCTCTCTCTCTCTCTCTCTCTCTTTTACCTCAAAGCCTCGCAGTTCTTAAATTACCCTCTGTTTATCTACCTTATTTTCTCTTCCTTCACTATGCATGCGCAAGCAAGACAGTCCGCTTTTGCTTGCCCGACCACAAGTTCGTTTCGAAATAAAGTCCTTGCTTTAACAAGTCTGTAGATAAAAAGAAAGGTCACTGTTATAAAGAGAAAAATAGAAAACACAGATAAAAATAATATAGGTGTATTTATTGTTCGTACTGACAAAAGAGAAGGTGGTAGGTACTAGAATAAGTCAAGAAACAAAAAATAAAATAAATGTAGGACCGTGAAATCCTGCTATTGCCTTCAGAACACCTGCTGTCGACAGGTGTCGTAGAAAATAGAAAATAACAGAAAACGAATCTCGTCTTACATGGATGACCGTAATTGTGAAAAGTTGATTCATGAAATAATGAACGCAATGTAATTTTTTAAGGATTTCACAAACAGGCGTTTCCACCCTTTCAGAACATTCTTGTCAGTTTCCTAACAGCCGTAAATTCTCTTGTCAGCTGGAATATCTTCAGGCTTGCGTTCCACACATTATCGGTATTTTCCATTTTGTTGTTTCATTTATTCGTGTTCATCATCCATTTCTCACTAGTGCCAGTTCTTTTCACTCAAGAGATTATCAAGTGCTTCCTTTTCACAGCTTTGTAATATGTCTGAGAGATAAGTTATCTCTAAGGATAAGAATGACGAGCGTAATCGCAAAATAGCAGTTCTCATTTCGATAAGGCGTTGCTCAGATTTCAGTCTGCCTGAGCGATACGCAATGGGACGGTACAGACCTCTCATGGAAATGAAGCAACCATATGTTTTCTTGGCGGAGTCTATAATGAATGCAAAGACGATAAAAACTGAACTACATCAACATTCACCGAGTGTTTAAACGCATATCGACAGATACAGAGTCGAGTTTCTGCTATATGTATCAAATGGTTGGAAGCATGTTTCTGGCGACTATAACAGATGGAACCTACTTGACTTAACTTGACACCCAGACGGTGCCTTGAGAGAGGATCGTCGTCGTTTGTTTAGACAAAAAGAAAAACAAAGGAGCACTTGTCTTACGACGAGGCCACAGGCACATTTAACCATTTGGAAGAAGATTTCAAAACAATAGCCGATTAAGCATCTGAAAAGTTCAATGTTTGTCAGAGTAGATGGAATCTACGATCTGCTAACAGGTTTATGTAATTTACTTTCCCTGTCATTGTCACTTCTTTACCTAAGCCTACTACACCCTTAATCATTAATAATTAATGTTTCCATGACTAGGACTACTTTCGAGTTGCCTTGAGCCTTCTGCCACGCAACTTGCCTGTAGTCTCATAGTCTATACCTTAGGCCTAGGTCAAGAGCAAGACGTCTGACCAAGCTGAAAACCATACAACGACATTTTCAGATCGGTTGGTTAGGGTCAGCTGTAGCAGAGGGTACGGAAGAGGAAGTGTCAACAACCAGCAATCTGGTATTCTACACTTTAACTCATTTCTCCGACTTGGTAACGCTCCCTACCCTTCTGATGAAGTCTGAATGATTATCGTAATCACAGCACATTGCAGTTTTGCAAACATACGCTGTTACCAACGGCAGCTGGATTTATTAATACGCGCTTCCCTCACGAGTCAAGTTAGGAATTGCACGGAGTTTTGCATAATCTCGAGTGAAGTAATCCCCTAAAAGGTTGGGTTGGTCGGGTGGGTCGGGAGGTGGGGAATGGGTAGGAGAAAGTGAGGCAGGGGGGGTGTGGGAGGGGCCGAGCAGAGGTTGGGAAAGGGAGTGGTGGTGTGGGGGATTTTCGTAGGAGAGGTGCTTTCAGGGATGATCGGGGAAGGGGTGGGAAGCAGAGGAAGGGGTGCGAGTATCATTTTGCAGACTCCCAGACTACTCTATCATTCTTACCTCTTAAGCATCTGGTTACTTCGTATCATCCTTCTCACTTCTTATCAACGAGCCTACCACCCTAAGCCCAATGCGACCCCGCCTTTTTCGTCATTCACGCAGCACACTCAAGATTTTCAAAATGTCTCCTTTTTTTTTCCTGCGGTTTATTTTTCCCCAGCCCGATCCTGTCCTCTCTCTCTCTTCCTTCCCCCTTACTATATTCCTACTTTTGCTCCCTGTGCGTACCAGCCGTTCCCCTCTTCTTCTTGAATTTCTGCTGTAATGAGATAGTCTGTTTTTCTTGCAATGAAACACCTGGAACACTTAATCCGATATCTCGACCACGAGCGTTTCTGCTGTTGTTAATTCGCGAGCACATGCAAGCAAGCAACCAACGCATTTCGTCTCGTATTAACTAGGTAAACGCTCGGAGCTATGGGGGTAGGGGGAGGGTCAATGGTATATGCTCATAGAGTCATAGACCCATACTAAGCACTTCTATTATCGCTGATACTTAGAGATGGACTTTTGTAATTTTTTTCTTCTTTAAGTGCGGCTATGGAAAATTTTAAAGCAGTAGTACTGATAGCGGCAATTTTGTAAAATGCTTAGTAGACTAAGGTGTTTTCTGGTAAAACACATAAGTCGAACACATTCCCTGAACTTACGGTATTACTCTGGAAAGAGACCGGTATGGCTTATTAACAACCCGCCATAAAGACCATTTATACCGACAACACTACATTTGAGAGAGGAGAAATGTTACCTTGAGACTTTGTCTAAATCTCTAACCGAGGTGAGACATCTGGTTATCGCGAATTAGCTCCGTAAGTCACTTCATTTGAAAGAAGTTCTAGAGGGAGATGTCATAGGATAACATGACTGTTTGTCCCCCCTACTTCATATTACTTTTGCCACGAATTATGCTGCTGTTCTGACTCAAGCTCGAGTACAGTATACAACACACATACACGAGTAGCTACATGCAAGCGTATGTGTCTGTTTTGTTTGACGTTTGTGCACGCGAATGCACAAAAGCAAATGTATGTATGTATATGTATGTATGTTTTTCTAGAATGAATCCCCTATTTACAAAACGTAGAATAACTTTTTAAGTCTAAAGTGTGTTAGCTCTCTTGCTATGGCATGCTAACATGAAGTCACAATCAGTTCTGTTGCAATGTAATCTTCGCAGAAGCAAATAAAGTCTTCTTTTTTATTCACCATTGCACATCACATCTTTATTTGGTCCGTAAGGATTCTTTTCCATATTGGACTGCGATGGAATTAAACTTCACGGAAATGCCTTTTACGATGATGTCACCAGATCCTTGTGACGTCATATTCTTCCCCGCTTCTTTTATTCTTCTTCTTCTTCTTGTTTCGTCTTGGATTACTGTGCCTCTTCACTTAGCTTCTCTCATCCCTTCTTGTTCAGGTCTTAAATCATGCACTTTTGTGATGTTCGCATCACTTCATCTCTAGCGTTCTCGCTGTTTTATCTCGTATATATATATTTCTATCTTACCCTCTCTTGTTCATACCCGTTCTCACGAAAGCCTTTGAAACGACAGGAACATTAATTTTAAGAAAACTAACTTAAGACTCGATGGCTTTTGCTCCTTAAGTCTTCACCATTAGTTTTGTGTTTTCTCTGGCATGCTGTTGCACTCGCGTCTTTAATGTTTGGTTGCTTTATTTAGTTTTATTTGTTTACACTCACTCGGTTATATATTTTCTCGAGGTGCGTGCCTTGTCCGATGCATGATAACTTCGCTTTGGTCTATCGCCATGGTTCCATATTTGTTTTCTGTTGAGCAACTGCCTATAACTATTGGCATATTCCTTGTTTTCGTGTTCACTGCGTATATCTCAGTCGCCTCAAAGCAACTGCGAGTCGGTCGTTAATATCTGCTGAAGCTTTCAGGCTTAATGCAGCTTTATAGAAAAGAACAATTCTGCTTGGCAGTTCAGAGTTCTCACATATGTTTAGTGACGAAGACCGCCAAGCCGTGATGAGTCCCCCGGTGTTCAACAGGTGCCGTGATTAAATCATGCCCATAACATCTGTTTTCTGCTTTCACAACACTTCTGTTTACAACTTTATTGCTTTGCGGGGGGTTATCTTTAAATCGTGTTATTTTGTGTTCAGTGAATCTGTACCGGAATTGACTAAGATTACATCATACTCCAAGGAGGCCTTGCACCTGATTTAAACTCTCCCTTTTCTTTAGTCCTATGCACAGAAAATGTTTGCTAAATCAGTTTAAACTAAGAAAAAATTGAAAAGGCATTCGTTCACCCTCATATTATTAGAGAATGTGTTTATTTTACATAAAGTTCAGATGGGAAAAAAAAAGGGGGGGGGGGGTGGGGGGTGGCAAATTCTCCCGCTGAAACAAGGTCTCATTCGCGCTCAGAGCCTGTAATACATCTTCCTCAATTTCCCCTCCGAAATAATGAGCCTCTAAAACGTAATGACGAGGCCGCGTGAAAAGTTAGGCCGTGACATGGATCCCGGTGAAAGTTGCAGGTCGATAAAGGTCATCCCGAGAAGAAACAATACGTGTATGTGGCCCCTAATTGCCTTAGTGCTTTAGAGAGCGTCTTCCTTTGGTGGATTCGCTCTTGCTTGTAGGCCGATGCTGCCACTTTCACTGTAGTTAATAATGATATATATTATTTTGACAGTGCGCGTTTTACAAAATAAAATAGTGGGAGTTTAGTGCAAAAGGTTCATGGGGAAGCATGATAATAATCTTTTCTCTCCAATTACATAGAAACTACATAAAAAAACTAAAATTCGTAAAACACTGGGATAATAGTGTGGCACACGCTAGCATTAGAAAGAAGTGCACTTAGTACATCTAGCAGAGCTGCATTTACCTAAACAAAATTAACGTGTTTTAAACATGCATACTCATTAATCAACAACGCATGCATGTTTATTTGTTTAACTACTCTTCAGCGGCTGGAGCATGGAAGTAACAGTACAAACTAATTATATAATATACATATACATACATGTGTGCTATTATTAAGCCGTTTCTCCTAACTCCTAAAGCCCGCCACTAAAATTCAGTTATGCCTACACAATTATAACTACGCAGTTCAACTGTGCAGTTATAACTGCGCAGGCATAACTGAACGCTAGTGGCGGGTTTAATGCTTCTGTTCTTGCCACACGATCGGACCACCTCAAAACACTTTGATCCATCGTTGTACTCAACATCCAAAGAACAAACACATTTGGCTTTTCTTACGCTGTTCATTCTGCTAGACTGCTCTCTCCTTCCTCCACGTATCTTCGCATGTCTACCCAATGAGTTCTTATTTCTTTCATATGCTTTCAACATGCATACCACACTTCCATAAAGGTTGAGTTGAATATAGAATTTAGGCCGAATGCCAAGCACTGGGACCTACGAGGTCATTCAGCGCTGAACTGGAAATTGACAATAAAAGGTTTGAAAGATGTAACAGGAGGAAATCCTCGCAGTTGCAATATGAATCAAGTGTTAAGGAAAGGGTGGAAAGTTAGATGAAGAAAGAGAATATGAACGGAGGTGCAGTAAAAGGAACGAAAGTGGTTGCAGCTACGGGCCGAAGGCACGCTGCAAAGAACCTTAAGTAATGCCTACAGTGCACCGTATGAGGTCCAGTGACGGCACTACCCCTTTACGGGGGATTCCTTACAGGAAAGATGGCTCCACAACACATTTCACACACATATAGTTTATTCTCTTCAAAGACGGATAACCTGAACAAATTGGTGAATACAGAAACAGGGAGGGGGTTCCACAGTATTGGTTTGAGTTAACAGAATTCCAGTCATTAACTATAAAGAAATCTCCTTAGGCATACTGAATGTCGCTGGAAACAGAGGAAAGACTCCCCCTCCAGCCATCCCCCCCCCCCCCCAAACTCTCTCTCTCTCTCTCTCTCTCTCTCTCTCTCTCTCTCTCTCACATCTCTCTCTCTCTCTCTCTCTCTCCGGTGCATCTCTCTCTCTCTCTCTGGGGGTACACTCTCTCTCTCTCTCTCTCTCTGGGGGTACATCTCTCTCTCTCTCTCTCTCTCTGGGGGTACATCTCTCTCTCTCTCTCTCTCTCTCTCCGGTGCATCTCCACTCTCTCGCCTAATGAAAGGACTCCGTTGAGTCATGACATCAAGAGAGAGAGAGAGAGAGAGAGAGAGAGAGAGAGAGAGAGAGAGAGAGAAATTAACTGATTAATTTAATTGCGTGTCGTGAGTCATCTCGAAACTGCTGAATTAAGCAATTAATTACATTGGGGATCCGAGATCATAAATGTTTGTCGTTCAAAGCTAAAAGAAAAAAAGGAACACATGTGGCCCTGAGCGCATATTAGAAGTGCGCATGGCTGAGTGCATAATTGTGGCAATGAGTGCATTTTGTTGTGCTCTATTTGAATCGAGTCTTATAAGATTGGCTTCAAGGACAGAAACATACACTTCGAAAAGGGGCGGTAGGGGGAACACAAAAGCAGATACAGAAGCCCAGAACTCTGTGACAGATGGAGGGAAATGGACTCAATGGGGATTCCAGGGAAGGTTTTGTGCAACTGAGCAAATGTGTTGAATGAGGTCAAAAGGTTAAGGATTATTTTCAGAGTTTCAAGAGGGATTTGCCTGAATTACTGACCACCGATATTGTATGTTTTGCCTTATTCGCTTTTCAGAGGAACCGATGATGAAAAATGAACGGATAGGACTAAATAGAATTGGGGAAATAAACGATAAACAAGGGAAAGAATATTTGTTACTATGAATATACGTGGTTGCTTCGTTCAGTTTCTCTCTTCCCACGAGAGGTTGTAGGTCGTCACTTTCCTCATGGTTATTATTCCTTCCTCTCTTCCTTCCTTCCTTCTCATTTTTGCGTTTTTCCTCGGTTTGGCCTTAAAAAGGCAATAATTTCCCTGTCCCATTTCCTTATGCTTTAAAAAATAAAAAATAAAATAATAAAAAAAAATCCTTTGGCATCTCTCGTATTGAACTGAATTGAATTGATTAGAGAATTTAGGGAAAGGGCCAAACACTGGGATCTATGAGGTCATTCAACGCTGAAACGGAAATTGAGAGTAACAGGTTTGAAAGGCGTAACAGGAGGAAAACCTCGAAGCAGTTGCACCATGAATCAGTTGTTAGAAGAGGAAGGAAAATAAAATGGAAGAAAGAGAATATGAAAGGAGGTACAGTTCGAGGAATGATAGGGGTCGCAGCTAGAGGCCGAAGGCACGCTGCAAAGAACCTTAAGTAATGCCTACAGTGCACCGTATGAGGTGGACTGACGGCGCTACAAGCCTTCGAGGAGGCATTTCTTGTAAGTAAGTGAGCTTCGGTTAGGTCTAGAGCCAGTTGCCAGATTATTTGATAGGAACCCACTGGCGTAGCAAATTAGCAACTGGGGAAAAAGTGATGAAACATCGAGAACAGAAGAAGAAGAAGAAGAAGAAGAAGAAGAAGAAGAAGGAGAGAGAGAGAGAGAGAGAGAGAGAGAGGGGAATTCGACCCTAACTGTACTTCCACAACCTTCAAGGTTGTTTTGGCTTAGGCTAATGAAAGGATAATAAACCACTTTAAATTCCTTTGCTTAAATTTTCCATAAATTATGTCATCGGAAGATGGCGCAGCGAAGGCTTGAGCATTGGTAATCTGCATGTTGGAGCACACCTAGGCCTATATATAGAGGAATGTTTATGTAATAGAATTAGGTCAATAAACCTTGGACTTTTCGTAATAATTTAATAACTTACAAAATTGCTTGAGTATTAAGCACCAAAAAGATTATACTATATGGAAATGTGGTTATAAGGAGAGGACAAGTGCTCAGTTAGACTAATTGAGGAAAATGTTCCCCACTGATAAAATCGCGGTTTTTACCTGCAAGAAATTCTAATCATGCAAATGTGATCCCTGAGTCCCTGACGTATAAGCAGAAATACAACTTTTTACAGCAACAAACTTTTCATCGGTGTAATCGCGTATTTGTTTGTTGTTTGTATGTGTTTTTACGTTGCATGGAACCAGTGGTTATTCAGCAACGGGACCAACGGCTTTACGTGACTTCCGAACCTCGTCGAGAGTGATCTTCTATCACCAGAAATACACATTTCTCACTCCTCAATGGAATGGCCGAGAATCGAACCCGCGCCAACCGAGGTGAGAAGCAAACACCAAACCAACCACGCCACTGAGGCGCTAAATCGCGTATTTGTGAGGATCATAAATACCAAGTAACAACTTATATATTGTGCGACCGTTAATATATGACCTCCATTTTGAACGCGAATTTGATACAGTATTTCGCTGCTGCTGTTGCTGAGGTGTGTTGTTTTCTAGTAACAAGTTTAATACTGATAGTCTGCTGGGAATTTTATCATGGCTACAACTTCTTTGCCTACAGCTTTTCCCATTTCTATATGGGGTCGCGGTTACTAGTCAGCCTTCTCCATCTCCCTCTGTCCTGTACATCTTGTTCTCTTAGACCCTTTTCCTTCATGTCATTCAATAATATATCTTTCCACCTGAAGTTTGGTCTTCCTCTCCCTCTTCTGCCCTCCACCTCCATGTGCATAACCCTCTTACATACATATCATGGCTACAACTAAAATGTGGAATAGTTTTGGTGCGGTTGTTGTGGGATATTCTGATCTCCAAGTGTTGAAACGCGGAGCGAATTCATCCTACTCTCTGCTGCCATCTCCTGCATTCGGGTGTATACGTTTCATTTTCTGTTGCGTCATATTTATTCATTTATCACTCCTCCTATAACTTATCTCTCCCTGCAGGCTGATTTCCCTTTGGAGTCCTCTTAGGTCTAGTGCCTTTTTACTCTGCCTTTAAAGATTTTCAGCTGAATATTTAACGATTTAACGAAGAAGAAAGACATAGAGACAAAGACAGCCATAATTGTGCCTTTCTCAATATACTAAAATTTAATGCCATTTATAATGACATTCTTTCCAACAATTTCAAAAGAGTCAACAGAGCGTGGCAACACAATAATTTCCCTCATCATGTAAATAAATCTGCTGAAAATAATTATTTCCTTGGGCCAAAAGAAAATAATTATAATATACCATGAAGGTGAACGTAAAATTACTGTATACTTGCCACTGAACTGGATAAGGTATCTGGATTCAGTGACCTGACAATACATTTTACAATCATGATTTTGTGTGATATTAAATATTCAGCATCAAGGGAAGCAGTAAATATGCGGAGGAAAGAGAAAAATAAGCCTATAGGTAAGAATCGACCACACAACAACAACAACAACAACAACAACAATAATAATAATAATAATAATAATAATAATAATAATAATAATAATAATAATAATAATAATAATAATAATAATAATTTAGAACGTTTTCGAGTTGAGTCACATAAGTAATAAACGGTAGGATATAAAAAAAACTCTACGGAATTGCCTTCCAAATTTTGGCAAAAGTTTATATTGAACATTTTACCTTATAATGAAATCATTTTATTAATGAAACTCTCCATACCTAGATATGCCAGAGGTTAGTTGTGGATATAATGAAAAATATAATGCATTACAGTTTTCCCATCATGGTACTATGGCCATCATCAAAGTTTTGTGGTGAAATTATAATCTCCGATAGCTCAAAATGGTCCACCGCTCATAATTTTCTCTAAGAAGGCAACAAAGATAAGAATTTTAGGCACTGGAATTAAATTACAAAATAAGAGATCAATTTCTGTTTGTCTTAAATCTCGATGGTATTCGCCTAACGCTACGAGACAAGAACTGACCCAGCGTTCTTTTATAACTCGCCGATACACATTTGGCCAAACATGCAAATGAACTTATTTAAGATACTCGGATAGTTCGATGCCTTCATGAAGATAGGCACAGGAAATGATTACATAATAAATAACTAGTAAAGAATGGCATTGCTCGCCATTATCGGGACCCATGAACGTCTTCTCAAAAAGCCAAGTGGAATCAAGAAGAGGGGGAATCTTGTCCCCATTTGCGAAATACGGGCGAAAACTTTTTTATTTATAATTGAAAAATAATAATTAGTAATTATTAAATAGCAACTCAAAATGAAATCTACAGTAAAATTAATGATAAAGAAATGAACACGTTTCTTTTAATGACAATGGCAATTAACCGTGTCATTTTATGACATCTGCACCTAACAAAACACCTCTTTTGGATCTACTTCTCTGTAATTTCTGCTTATTTCATGGAAAATTTGGCTCAATGCATTTGGCGCACAGACATTACTAACAATATTGAAGTGAATCAAAGTTGTATGCATAGTGGAACTTATCAACTAGTTTTATTTAGGGATCTCTAGAACCTCATTAGGTTTCTTCGGTATGTATGCTTCTGGAACACTGTTTAGTCTATGAACCACATATCCAAAGAAAGAGACGCTAAACCTACAGAAGGAGATTTCACATCCAGGCCAAAAAAAAAAAATTAAAATAAATAAAAAAATAAAAGAAGCCGCAGTGGCCCCATTCTGAAACTGTTTTGGTTTATCTTGGTGCTGAAGGAAGTGTTTTCATCTACAGAGCTTCCGACGCTATATAGACCTTAAAATACATCAGAGCAAGAACATACAGCTTCTGATAACTTTCCCGGCACATTCAGAGACTGCTTCGGCGATTTGCCGTTTGGTCAGTTTCATTGTCTTTCCAACAAGACATGTCAGTGGATAGCCCAAGGCAACTTCTGATCTCCGTAGGCCTAACAGAGGCTTCATGAGTTTTAGTACTCATCACTAGACCTTGATACTCACGGTGAGCGCATGACACCGCAGTCTACTCTAGCCCTCTGTATCTAGAGCACTTTCTGCTCAGTCATTTGTTTTCGCTCAGATATAGATCACATTTCACAGAATCATTGAAGATAAATAACTGCTATGTGGCTGAAGATAAGTAGGTCAAACGCTTTATCAAATAATATGAAAAAACGAAAGTCTATATGAGAAGATGTTGACAGTTGTAATAATGATGTGGATCGTGGCAGTAGTTCTTCAACGTTCACGAAAATTTATATTAATAAATGGAAACAATGACTATATACTTTGTAAGTTAAACAGAAATCACTGCTAGCATTTTCCGAAGTCAAAATAAAAATACTAAAATGAATGAAGACTGAGCATTATGTTTAATTTTCCTTGTACTTGCTTTATATACATATGGAAAACATATGATAGGTACTATCATTTTTTCAAAGGACGTTGGTTCTAAATAACGCGTCATTTCTGACTAGTTTATTTTGAGGAATTAAACTCCAGAGATCTGCAGCTGAGAATTGTAGACTGTAAATATAAATGAATAAAAACTGGTATCAAACATCAAATTGCTTC
Source organism: Macrobrachium nipponense (assembly GCF_015104395.2). NCBI lineage: Eukaryota > Metazoa > Arthropoda > Malacostraca > Decapoda > Palaemonidae > Macrobrachium > Macrobrachium nipponense. Next base: position 24,003,710 of record NC_061102.1, read on the forward strand.
AAGACACTAAAATTGGAAGATCAGTCTAACAGGAGTGGGATGAGCAGAAGACTAACTACATTCAACTAGATTTGCAAAGCACAATGAGGATGAAGACAAAGGCCTTCTTTTGCAGTAGAACTGTTTAGAAACGGCGCCCCACCCCCCACCCCCACTCTCTCTCTCTCTCTCTCTCTCTCTCTCTCTCTCTCTCTCTCTCTCTCTCTCTCTCAAACGCACACACAAGCAAATACACTGCATTATTATTGGGTCATTTATGCATTTGTTTGAATATATAATTTTCACGCTGCATAGCTTGAAGTGATATTATTATAAATGTTATTTACATTCTATTCTATCTGACTTTTTACTTCTCCCCTGATTAAATTCGTCATACTTACGTAAACATCATGAAAAAAAGAACACACACACACTTATAAATTATGCACATGCCGTCTGTGACTGACAGAGAGAGAGAGAGAGAGAAGAGAGAGAGAGAGCTCGCGCATGCGCGAAATAAGAGACGCAACATCATGGTTTGTGTATACGTCTCACGACTTAGGGGGCTTTCCTCGCAGGAGGAACATTTGATATGCAAATGTCTCCAGGCGCTGATCTCCCCTAACGAATTCGTAGTGCGGTTTCTTCTCCTCGTCTCTAGTGTGGGCATGACGTTGACAGAGGCATCTTTCGAAGAGAGAGAGAGAGAGAGAGAGAGAGAGAGAGAGAGAGAGATGCGATTATGCCCGAAGAACGCGACCTTGTGTTCTTGCAAAAGGGACTGTTGAGAATGAGCATTATTCCTCTTGTTTTTTATTTTATATATTTATTTTTTGTTTCTATGCATTTTTCAGGTATATATCTTTTCTCTTTTATTTACTATGTAAATGAACACGTACGTTTAAATGAGGACGGAATAAATTTTTCCTTTACTAAAGCATTTTAATAATAATAATAATAATAATAATAATAATAATAATAATAATAATAATAATAATAATAATAATAATAATGAATAATAATAATAATAATAATAATAATAATAAATCTACGCTATTCCGAAGGTCAGGTAGACCCATTGTGATTTAATTCAAAAGATTCATAAACTCTCAATTTCATGACCTAGGTTTTGTGACGCCAGTGTTAGTAGCTGCAATCAATCAGTCAATCCCAATGGTGATTTTAGTCAAACCGTTAACTGCCACTTTAGAAAATATCGCTCAATCAGGAAATCCTGTATAGATAATATAAACTTGGTCAGTCTATAATGGGGTGAGTACCTGTTAATGTTATGCTATGCTGTTATGTTATGTTATGGGCTAAATATTGTAGTTTTAATGGTTTACAATAAAGGCTGTTGTTTGTGTCTTGTATTTTAAGGTTGTTGTTTTAATACTTACAATAAACGTTATGATTTTAGCAATTTACAAGAAAGGATGGAGTTTTATTTACAATAAAATCTACCATTTTATGTCTTGCAATAATGATTATATTTTAGTGACTTACAATAAGCATTTCTGCTGACTGGCTCATTAAAATGCTGTTCTTTTAAAGGTTTGCATTATGATGTCTTATAATATACGATCGTTTTCATCTCTTAAAAATTCGGTTTTAAGGATTTATATCATACTGATAAATTAAGCGTCGTTACCCAGAACTGGCTGTTCATGGGTCCATTACCGGATAAAATAGCTGGTAGCTACTATTAGTACTTTTAATTTTCTGTTGTCTGAAAATATTTAAGAAACAGAAATATCTTAATAATTGTTCTTTATAACAACTTGTAATCAAATAAAGATGACTATCTCTCCTCTATCTCATCATATTAAGTATAAAGGCAGTGTGGATCTGACAGTGAATATGGAGCACGCCGTATAATTATATCTCAGATCTTTGCACCATTGTATATATGACAAAAGTATCTAAAATCCTCATAGAGTGCCTTCTGTTAAGTGAGACCTCAAAAATAAATAAATAAGTAAATAAATAAAAATAATTTGTAAACTGGGTTTCTCAAACGATGAATGCATTACGAAAGACATCAAATGTATAGGCAAGACATTTTTCACAAGAGAGAGAGAGAGAGAGAGAGAGAGAGAGCACAATTCGTGTTCTATTTGGTGATGAGCATTTAGGTAAATTGGAAATATATCTATATTTTGAGAAATCAAGTAACAAAGGCGTTTTGATGGAACTGTAGGAAAGCTTAGCATTTTCTGTGTAAGGATGCTACAATCTCACTAAAAGTAGTCTTCTTATCATGTTAAACTCCGCCGAGAGCGTCCGGTTTACCTGCACATTTATTTGTCATAACCACCCGTATGCAAATGTGCAAATGTACTGAAATTCGAAGAATCTTAAGGTGTCGGTAGTATATACTCCATTTTCATTTTTCATTACCAAACTATCATGACACTCCGAATATTTGACGGTTTTTAATATTTTAGTTGAAAGACTTCATCTCGTCTGTTCACCTGCTATCAAGTGGGAGCTTTTTGTGCAAATCTTAAGGCTGCATGAAAGCACTCAGCAGAATTGCGTCTAGGCTGAGATAACTCGAACCCGCTGTAGCAAGCTAGCTAACTACTTTTTTAGTAGCTAGCGATTGTAGTCTTGTGTTGGCGCCATTCGTTGGCTCAGTTACGTTTAGCACGTTTTCGAAATACTCTGAACAATCAGTCTTGATAACTTGCTGGATGACATTGTAACACACTTACACATTATTGTTGGGTTGATGGGCAGCAGGTATAACTTAAACAGTACATCATTATTATTATAATTATTCAGATGGTGAATCCTGTTCGTATGGAACAAGCCCACAGAGGCCAATGACTTGAAACTCAGACCTCCAAAGAACATGGTGTTCATTTGAAAGGAGTAACTGAAAGTAATAGGAAACGTAGAACGAAGAACAATCCTGTCACGAGGCTCGACGTCTCTTATTAATCTTGTCACTCTGTTCAATATATTTTGCAGCTTCCTAAGTTGTATCTTAGGTAAATTATGATAGACAAAACTGTAAAAGCCCACTCTATTCGCGATGCATTTAACCCTTAAACGTCGATTGGACGTATTATACGTCGACATAAATTGTCTGTTGGGTGCTGATTGGACGTATGGTACGTCAATATAAATTTTTTTTTTAAATACGCTGAAAAATACTTATAGGCCTACCAGGCGAAAACTTTTGAATCACGCGCCTTGGAGGATGCTGGGAGCTCACGGATCAAGGTGTTGTTTTGTTTACAATCGTTACGCAGGCGCGCAAGCGCAAATTTCTTTCTTCTCACACTAAAAAACATCAGCGACACATCTCAGAAATTATTTCGTCACTTTGACAAAATTTTTGCACCATTTTATATTAGCCTTTATATTAGCCGTTACATGGAGTATTATATATGAAAATGTGTGCAATTTCATGTAGAATACAACTAAAAAATACTCATGGTTGTAGCTTCCATCAGTTTTGAAATATTTTTATATAAATAACGATAAGTGCCAAAATTTCAACCTTCGGTAAACTTTGACTCTACCGAAATGGTCGAAAAACGCAATTGTAAGCTAAAACTCTTATATTCTAGTAATATTCAATCATTTACCTTTATTTTGCAACAAATTGGAAGTCTCTAGCACAATATTTCGATTTATGGTGAATTTATGAAAAAAAACTTTTTCCTTACGTCTGCGCGGTAACTCTTCCGAAAAAATCATAAATTTTTTCGTACGATTGTCGTAATGTTTGCACCATTTTAAATTTGCCGTTACATAAAGTTTTATATATGGAAATGTGCGCAATTTCATGTAGAATACAACAATAAACAATCCATGGTTGTAGCTTTTATCAGTTTTGAAAATATTTTCATATAAATAATAATAAGTGCCAAAATTTCAACCTTCGGTCAACTTTGACTCTACCGAAATGGTTGAAAAACGGAATTTTAAGCTAAAACTCTTACATTCTAGTAATATTCAATCATTTACCTTTATTTTGCAACAAATTGGAAGTCTCTAGCACAATATTTAGATTTATGGTGAATTTATGAGTAAAAAAAACACATTACGTCCGCACAGTGACTCTTCCGAAAAAAATCAGAAATTTTTTCATCCAATTGTCGTAATGTTTGCACCATTTTAAATTAGCCGTTACATAAAGTTTTATATATGAAAATGTGCGCAATTTCATGTAGAATACAACAAAAAATAATTAAAGGTTGTAGCTTTTATAATTTTAAAAATATTTACATTTAAATCACGATAAATAGAAAAAAAACCACGTTCGGTCAACTTTGACTCTACCGAAATGGTTGAAAAACGCAATTGTAAGCTAAACCTCTTACAGTCTAGTAATATTCAGTCATTTATCTTCATTCTGAAACAAATTTGAAGTCTCTAGCACAAAATTTAGATTTATGGTGAATTTTTAAAAAGAACTTTCCTTCCCTCCGCGCTCGGATTCTCCGCCGCAAATCTCCGAAATGCATACGTCGCATTCTCGGAATATTTGCTCCGCTTCATATTAGGCGTTTCATAGAGTTTTACATATGAAAATGTGCACAATTTCATGTAAAATACAACAAAAAAATAATTGAAGGTTGTAGTTCCTCTCATTTTTGAAATATTTCGTATAAAAAAAATATATTAAAAAAATTCGACATTTGGTCAACTTTAACTCGTCCGAAATGGTCAAAAACTGCAATTGTAAGCTAAAACTCTTACAGTATAGTAATATTCAATCATTTATCTTAATTTTGAAACAAATTGGAAGTCTATAGAACAATATTTCGATTTATGGTGAATTTTTGAAAAAAACATTTTTTTATGTTCGCTCGTTACGAATTCATGCATCATTTTGTGATAATATTTTCTATGTTGCTTTGATTGTTTTACAATGTGTTATATCCCAAAATGATCACAATTTAGTGTACAATACAACGAAAAAAATGAACTCGTTAGCTTTAACCGTTTTGCTATCAACGCGATTTGAATACAATTATATGTGAAATTTTGTTTTTGCGCTATCATATATCGCATTATTTATATATGATGATTTTTTTTTATTTCTGATGGTTGCAATGACAAAAAAAGGAGCCAAAAATGAACTCTTAATCTTGAAAACTAAGCGCGCTGTGATTTTTTGAAAAAAAAATATTTTGTTTTTCCGGCCTTCGGCGCTCACTCCGAGACCCCCCCCGGATGCGGGAGACAATTTTTATTATACCCCTTTGGCGTTAAAGGGTATATATATATATATATATATATATATATATAGATATATATATATATATATAATATATATATATATATATATATATATAAGTAGATGAAGGCAGGCAGGAACACACAGGAATTTGACAATTTGACATTTATTCCGACGTTTCGCAATACATTATTGCATCCTCAGGAATTCTACAATAGATGTAAATAAAATAATTTTTAAAAACTTTTTAAAAAATCATAAAATTAAAAACAGTTATCTAAAAGTCAATTTAAAAGACCATATTTGAAACACAATAAGTTAAGTTAAAACACAAGTTAAAAAAAAAATAAAAAAAAAAAAACATGGAATTGAACATTAATCTACAAGGATTTATTAAAAAATATATAATAATAATAATAATAATAATAATAATAATAATAATAATAATAATAATAATAATAATAATAATAAAAATAATAAATAACTAAAGGAGTGGAGCTAACCTGCCAGAGCAAAGTCAAGAGTAAAACTGAAGGCAGAAACGAAAAGTAAACAATAAGAGGCTTTAAGAACAACAACAAAGTCAAGATAAAAAAAGTTGAACAGCCAAGGACTGGGTATTAAAACAGGAACAAGTTGTTTATTTTCAATGTCTCTAAAATAAATAGCTCTTTATGGTTGTTAACCTGTCCAATTATAGAGAAATCTTTGTATTGGATGGTGTAGTTTTACATTGCAAAGAATGATTTCTTATGTTGGATGCATCTGGGTTGGATAGGCGACATCCAGTTCTATGACTAACCCCCCTATGGGAATCGACTCGTACCCTAAGAAGACGCTTCGTGGATCCCACATAATTTCCCATATCACATCTGGACAAGTATACTTATATACCACATTAGACGTCATCAAAGGGCAGAGTCGGTCTTTTACTCTGAAAAGGGAGCCGATTGTAAGGGGGTGTTTCGGAATCAAATTTACGTCAAGGGCATTAAAATGTTCATTGATTATTTTAGTGAAGCCTGTACGGAAGTTGCCAGATTTTATGTACGGAAAGGATGCATAGAATATTTTCTTTGGAACGTTAAAATACAAAGGGCTGTTAGAGAACTTTTTGCTGAGTAATTTCTGTATGACCTTGTTAATAATCTTGGTAGGGAAACAGTTATCGTTAAAATATTTGTAAAGGAAGGTAATTTCGTTATGGAAAAGTTCCCAGTCTGAAGTGAGTAATAGTGCCCGATGAATTAGTGTATAAACAGAGATTTAACTTAAGTTGAAACAAAACTATAAAAATTGGAGCCCAGACCTATAAAGGTTTTCTTCCTAAAAATGGTGGTGTTAAAACAGTTACTATCCCTAGATACCAAAACGTCTAAAAATGGTAAACGACACTCCTGCTCCTTTTCGATAGTAAACGTGATGTTAGGGTGACGTGAGTTAGCAAATTCAAGGAAAGACTCAGAGTGAAACTCACGCCTGAAAAGGGCAAAAGTGTCGTCCACGCATCGAGCATAAAACAGGGGGCGGAAAGATAATGGGGTTACCAAGAAAGTAGTATCCAAGAACACACCTTCTTTCTGGCTACGTGAGGTGATCAGAAGGGCGTACGAGACTGATGGTAGTGACGACACCCGTACCCCTCGTCCGAGAGTGTGAGACAGTTTCTGACCAAGAATGGCATGACCCCACTTACCCACCCTCCCTATTCACCCGATCTTGCTCCCTGTGACTTCTTTTTGTTCCCCCGAATGAAGAAAGCCCTCAAAGGAAAACGTTTTGCAGACGTTGAAGAGGTTCAGAAGAAAACGACGGAGTCATTAAAAGCCATAACTTCACAAGAGTTCCAGAATTGCTTTCAACAGTGGAAAACACGTCTGGATAAGTGCATTGCTTCAAATGGAGAATACTTTGAAGGTGATAAGACTGTAAACATGTAACAATAACTGAAGAAAATTCTATGACACAATTCCGGTTATATATTATATATATATATATATAGATATATATATATATAGATATATGTATTATATATATATATAAAATATATAATATATATATAATATATATATATATATAATATATATGTGTGTGTGTGTGTGTGTGTGTGTACGTATATATATATTTGTATAAATTATATGTATGTTTATCAGTGGGTGTTAAAAACAAGTATTTCTCCGCAATCCTGCTCTCTATTTTTTCCTTGTTTTTCCTTCTGTCGATATGTCTTGGGAAACACATTAGCAAACAATATGAAAACAAGGGAAAAGGAAAATACAGATATATATATATATATATATATATATTATAGATATATATATATATATAATATATATATATATTATATAAATACAAACAAAAAGTAATGGCGTTGGTTAGTCTGCTTTTATAACATCAGTGCTGCACGGAAAAGGGCTGGTTTCACAAATGATGCAATGATGCATGACAAAATTCGCCTTGTTGTCGATTCTGTTCTCATTTCTCTTTGAAGAGACTTCAAATTCAGATAATTTTTAGTCAATTGAAGAGGAAATAGAAGGACTCTGATAAATTCTGTTAGATCCAGTAGCTGGAAATTCCAGGGACCACGCACCTGCGCACTCATACATATACATATAGAATAGACATATAGGATGTATATGATGTATAATTTATATATCATATAGGTATATATATATACTAACATAGTATATGTATAAGATGTATGTATATACTATGTTTATCTATCGATACTATATATATATATATATATATATATATATATATATATATATATATAAGATGTGTGTATGCATGTGTAAGTATATGTATATATATATATATATATTAATAGGAATCTATATGGATACTATCTATTAAACGATAGTTTTGTACAATAATTATGTCTGTTCCATGCCAGGATAAAAACGATGGGTGAACGTTCCTTGCTTTAAAAAAAATAAATAAATAAATAAACCATCACTACTGAAACTCAGTCGACGTGACATAAGTTTTGAAGCCAAACGCGACTCAAAGGATTATCATCATCATTATTATTGAAATTCATCCAGCATCGTATCTTTCAATCGACAAGGGCGTCGCCTTTTTTGGCCGTCCAAGCGAGAGCAATTAAGGAGCCCCTAATTATGTATATAGAAGCTGATAATGCGTAATTAGACGGTTTTATTGAGCTGACGCGAAAAAGTAATTGTAGCAGAAACGCTTAGATTCCTGCTAATTATCTCGGTCATAAAGAATGTGTTCATCGATGTTCACAGTCAAGTTTTCTTGGGTCTCTCTCTCTCTCTCTCTCTGTACATATATAGGTAGATGTATGGTTTGGTGTATAAGAATATTATATATATATATATATATATATATATATATATATATATAATATATATATATATACTATATAGCGTTTCCGAGGTATGGCGGTTACTAGTAACTAACGCGAAAATAGAGACTTGTAGGAGGAAGTGCATATATCGGATCAATAGATTTTTAAAGTGTCTTAAAGATAAAAATATTATATCTGAAGAAAAGTACCATTCTCTCTATAGTACCGGTTCTACCTATGGCATTATGTATGGACTTCCTAAAACACACTAAGTTCCTTGTTCCCTTGCTTTCCCCATTGACAGAAAATGAATATAACAAAAAATTCCTTCAACTTCAAAGAAGCCATACTTAGCCAAGACTCAGACGTCTTTATGGTCAGTTTATGACGTTGAGTCTCTGTTTACCAATGTACCTGTGAATGAGACTATTGAAATTATTATTAATAAACTCTTCCTGAAACTGACTCCCTTTTTTATAATTTTAATAAATCTGATTTTAAAGAAACTATTGGGCAAACTGGCAGTGCAGGACACTGCCTTTATTCTTAATAATCAATTGTTACACTCAAATCGATGGTAATGGCTATGGGTTCTCCATTAGGGCCCATATTTGCAGGCTTTTTATGTGCTCCTGGAGGAGCATTTTTTAGAAACACCTGTCCTTTGAGTTTACCATCCGCTATTCTACAAAGGTACGTTGACGATACCTTCGCGCTTTTAAATCCAAGTACGACGCTGAAAGGTTTCTTCATTTAATTAAATAAACGGCACACCCAAATATAAAATTTACTATGGAGTGCGAAAGTGATAATAAACTACCATTCTTAGATGTTTTAGTCTTACGACAATATGATCATTTTAATACTTCGGTTTACAGGAAGGGAACTTTTACAGGATTAGGTTCAAATTTTTATAGTCACTGTTTTTATGGTTTTAAATTAAATTCTTTATCCACATTACTTCATCGTGCCTTCTCATTGACATCTAGTTGGGAATTTTTTCACGAAGAAATCAACTTTTTACGTCAATATTTTACCAACAATTATTTTCCCACTACACTTTTTCACAGGTAGTTTTGTAAACTTCTTAATAACGTTTTATCCCAAAAGTCTCCTTACCTACTGTGCCTAAGCTTCCATTTTATGCAAATGTACCTTTAATCCATGACAAATAAAATTTCTACGATGCCACTAAGAAAACTCATATTTGATTATATACCAGCTATTAGATTTAATATCATCCCAACAAACCCACTCAGTTTAGGTAGTTTGTTTTAAATTCAAGGATAAACTTGACCCTTTGATGACTTCATGTGTTGTATACAAGTTTAATTGCCCTAGATGTAATCTGGGACCTACGCGGGGATCCACACAGAGGTTACTGAGGGTCAGAATTGATTGCCATAAGGGCGTTAGCTATAGAACTGGTAACAAACTTGAATAATCCTGAATTTTCTAATATCAGACAACATGCCAATAAATGCAAGCTGAATATACAATACAAAGATTTGAAATATTGGGTTACGGGCACCGAATGGCAAACAATTCTGGAGTCCCTTGTTTATTAAAACAGCTTGTTCCTCAATTGAACACGCAGTCTTCCTCGACAACTCTTTACCTAACGTGAGCTGTTGCCGGTCATTCTGGTTTGTTCCTTCTGACTTCTGTCCCTCCCTTTCTCTCTTCATGGTTCGGTTCTGCTAACTAGTTTTTATTATTTTTTTTTTATCTTGTCTTTTATAATGTATTATGTCTTTTTATTTTGTAATTTAGTGCTTTTAATATTAATTTTATTGTTTTATGTCTTTACAGATTGAAAATGAAACCTTTGTGTTTTGAAACGTTGTAATAAATGTATTTTAAGGACCACCTGAGATGTACTTCCTCCTACAAGTCTTCTATAATATATTTATATATATATAATATATATATATATATTATATATATATATAATATATATATATAGGCACACATATATTCTCTTTACATATATTAGAAGATAAATGGTGGTTTGGTGCATAATATATATATATATATATATATATATATATATATATATATATATATAATATATATATATATATATATATATATATATATGATATATATATATTATAATACATACACACGACGGGAAATTTAATATAAAAAGCCAACTATTTTCCAAAAATCATGTTAAGGATAAATTGATCTTATTATCAAGAAATCGTAGCTCTTATTATGTCTTTAGTCGACAGCATCCAGAGTAGGGAGTAGGTTATATAAGTATAACAATTTTCATACGCCTTCTTCTGGGCAGCCATTTGTACTTCTTGAATTCAAGATGGCGGTGGATCGGCGCACATTGCATATTGCTTGTGAATACGAATAATATTAAATCAAGCATCTTTCGTTGTCGATGACCCCTGGCGACTGCGACGAGCACTGCTCATAAGATCGCTCAGTCGCAAACCCCAGAGTTAACTGGTCTGATGGATCTTCCATTAGTTGTAATTCTAGTGAGGAGAATTCATTGCCTTTCTGTGTTTTCCCAGAATAAAATGATGCACGTTTGATGTCCCTTAGTTACGAGAAGCCCAGTAACTAACGTCTGCAGTTCTGGAATTGGCTGAGCTCTATTTGGAGAACCATGCCCCAGTCTGTGGCTCATTGAATTGGGCAACTTGGGTGCAATGTGATGCTATTGCCAGCGCGCGTGCACACACACAAAAACACACACACACATGTTATGATAATAAATAATATAATAGGTATAATATATATATATATATATATATATATGGCGCGTTTTTCTCTATCTATCTATCAAAAATAACATTTTATTATATATATATATATATATATCTAATATATATATATATATATATATATATATATATATATATATATATATATATATATAATGAAGGCAGGGGAAGCACACCAACAGGTCAAGGAACTCATATTTATTAAGTGGCAACGCTTCGAAGCCGACCAGCAGGCCTCATTTTCAAGCTACAGAGTAACAATATCTAATTAGTACAATAAAATTAAGCTACAATATTAAGATAGGCAATGTAAGTGAAAAATACCAATAAGGACCAACCATTGAGTGTTAAGACAGAGGAAGGACTAAAAAAAAAACGTAAACAGTTCACGAGAGGTAAAGAGGTGTAGACGTGGCATGGGTGTTCAGTGAGGGGACCAGTTTTTAAATAAACAATGATTCATTAATTGTTAAAATCTTATGATTGGAAGCTTCCCCTGCCTTCATTGTATAGTTGGGTTTAGAGAAACCTTCGCCTGTTGAAATATATATATATATATTATAATATGATATATATATATATAGACTATATATATATAGTATTTATTATATACAGGGCAGTCCCCGGGTTATGACGGGGGTTCCGTTCTTGAGACGCGTCGTAAGCTGAAAATCGTCGTAAGCCGGAACATCGTCAAAAATCCTACGAAAACCTTACTTTTAATGCTTTAGGTGCATTGAAAACTATGTAAACTGCATTCTTATGGCATTTTTCGTCAAAAAAACCTTCAAATATTGCATTTTTGGTGTCGTAACCCTGGAACATGTGTCGTAACCCTGGAAATAACGTCTATTGACAAGCGTCGTAACCTCGGAACATCGTAAGCCGTATTCAAGATCACATAATCTCTGGTCCTCTTTCCATTGAATGCCATTATTCATTCCTTGCATTACTTTGGTCATAACATAATAAATCACCATAATAAACAGTAGAGGGGACAGTATTCCACCTTGTAGTACTCCAGTCTTGACTGCAAATGCATCTGTAAGACTAACATCTACCATTACCCTACAACAAGTTCCATTATGCATATCCATTATGATGTTTACAATCTTTTCTGGTATCCCATAGTGCCTCAGAATCTTTCTTAACATACTACGTGAAATACTATTAAATGCTTTCTCAAAATCCACAAAGCATAAAACAAGAGGTGATTTTAGTTCGTTACACTGTTGAGCTGTATGTCGTAGAATAAAAATCTGATCGTCACATCCTCTACCCTTTCTGGAACTTGCTTGCTCTTTTCGAAGTATTCTATCTATTACAGGTTCTGTTCTATTCAATATTACCTTGGAAAAAACTTTCATACCTACTGGCGACGATGTGATCCCTCTCCAATTCCCACAGTCTCTCAAATCTCCCTTGGGTGCTCTAACAATAATCCCTTTCTTTTTCCATTATATATATATATATACTGTATACTGTATATATATAATATATAATATATATATATATATATATATACATATATATTAATATATATATATATATATAATATATATATACAAACAGTAATTTCCATTTACAGAAGCTAAACCAGACGTGGGTTGTTATGTCCGGCTTAGTTTCTTTTTTAATAAAACTGTACTGTATCAATTTCGCGTTTAACTTAGTAGTAGGAACAAAGAAAGTCAATGAGTTTTGCAATCCGAGGGTTAATGATTACCTTTAAAGTGAATGTGGGAGCCGGAGACTAGGCGGATGATGTCGTGCTGCTCTTTTGATAAAGGTATTCTCCTCTTGCCAAGAGGGTCTTCAGAGCCCACCCAGAGGACGATACGAGTTCAATCATTCACTCATTCAGTTGACTCCTCGGGTTTTGCTGTAACCCATTTCTGCTTGTTCTAGATTCATAGGAAATTGAATTTTCAGTAGTGCTTTATTCTATTCTTTTTCTTTTAAAAGGTGTTTTATGTTAATTTCACCACATGACTAACCTAGCCATCTGTGAGCTTACAGACCGCAAGAGCAATGGCAGAATTATTGGCAAGTGAGACTTCCTGACCTTGCTAGTGCAAAGCTTGAAGTATGAGTTTTTAATTGATAAAACTGAAAGAGTCGTGTCTGTAGAACTTCGTCAAAACGACGTAAAACAATCGACGTTTCTTTCCCTCAAACAGAGCGCGAAAACTGAAAATACACACACAAGTGGAAACCGGTCGTACATGACGCGAAATCGGTTTCATGACAGTCTCTCTCCCCTGTGCTACGACTGAAACTGAAGTCTTATGGCGACCACATAGCTCCACCAGATGTGTTGGTCGACTCGGTTGCAAGGTTGCACTTGCTTTGGAGAGTTGTTCCCGTCATTACTGCTAGGATGGAACTTGGTGATTTCGCAAAACAACTTTAGATTTGGTCTACAGGTGGAGAAATATCCATTTAGTCACAAATACAGACTCTTGAAGATAAACAATATTCTTTACAGAAGCATTGACAACGAAAACCAGCATCAGTGTTTTAGCCATACAAATGTTAATGCATATGTTTAACAGTTTGTATATGTAAATCTTTAGAAAAATTCCCTTAAACTTTTAAAGATTTCTTTTGTCAAAGTACAACCCGTTTTCATTTTCGATTAAAAAATGGCTAAAGTCTTAGAAACAAGAAAACGAATAAATACAATAAAACTGTTATCGCTCACTCGAGGAGTAAGCCTACAAACTACTTTGTTGTTGTTATTGTTGTTGTTCTTGTTGAGGTGGTAAGAAAGCCTCAAAAGTTCTGTTTCACGTTAAGGTAACGAATTTTTGGATAGGATGTTTATGATTTATTTGTGAGAATGAAAATGCAAAAAATAAAAAAAATTTGCATGTTAAACAGTACAGAAATATTTCTAATAAAATATAGCGTATTTATTTTAATTTTCATCGGTGAAACAATGCTCTAAATGACTGGAGGTCGGATCACACCTTGTTTTCATTACACAAGATACAAGTAGCAAACTTCTGGATTTATTTGAGTACTACATATTATTATTGTCTTGTGACCAACCATATGAACTGATCCAGTGACATTGTCTTATTGTACGTCTCATAAAATTCTTGAAATTTTTAGTGTTACGTGGTAGCTCCATAGCCGTAATAAAATTCCTGTAATCACCATTTTATTGATCTGCTGATCTGTTGTTAGGAGGTCTCACTGATCTCGAGTTTCGTGTAACTTGGTCCAGCCGGTGGTTATTGCAAGACTGTCTTTCAAAGAAATTTGCTTATCCATATCTAATTCTCCAGTTGAGAAGATAGAACTTTAATGTCCACAAACGTGTACTACTACACGGAGTTTTATGCACATCATAAAAAGGATTTTTGCCTTGGGGTGGGGTGGGAGAACAACTCCTCGTCATCTACCTAGCCTCACTGTCAGTAACAGAACCTATTCCCGGACTGCTTTCCCTATACCTTTTTTTCCAAGTTTTTTTCATATATTTCAAAGAACATATATTTAGGACGAGTCCAAAGATTGATATGAATTTTGACCCAGTTTGCCTCATTAAACTGTTTTACATTGATGATAACCAGTGGGAAATTGGCTTTTGCGCGTATATTTTCATCCATAACCAAATACCTCTCGTTAAAATGTTTTATTTAAATACTGTTTGTTGTATATGTTTATGTATTAACATTACAATTGCATTAAATCAGTCATTACTCTTTCTTATCAAAGGAAACCGGGCTACAAATCTGACACTTCTGTACGATAGGAACATCAACCATCCGGCAGTATTTCATTCGGTAGAATAAATAAATTAGTCATAGTTCAAGATTTTTGTCATGGAGTTATTCAAAGAATTATTCAATGGACAATGGAAAATTTAGGATTACAGTCCATTTTTAGTACAAAATACCGTTGTGCTGACTTATAATTTCAAGTACATAATGTTTTATCAGTATTGAGAACATTATATTGTAGTAGATTTGATTTGATTTGAATTGCAAAACAGGAAGAAAAGAATTTTTGTCACCAGTAGTAATTTGCTATTGGTGTTCAAAAAAAAAAGAAATTATTGTAGCAGATTCTATTTTAACTTTACAAATCAAGAGACAGTAGTTTGTTATAAGTCTTGAGAGAATAGTTTGTAGCAGATTTTGTTTTAGCTTCCCAAATCGGAAAAAAGCAATATAGATTAGGAAAGGAGTGCTGTCGTAAGTCAATTTTTTCATCAGTGTTGAGAAAAGTATTGCAGTAGATATATGTATATTTATATGTGTGTGTTTGTCTTTGTGTACATAAACACACACACAAACACACACATATATAGTGCATGTATGTAGATTAACACGTGTGTATAGCACATAATTCCAATGATGAATGAATCCATTAAACTTAGGATTTACCTGGATAAGCCAACAACTGCGAAAATATAAAAGTTAAATACTGAGAAAGGCGCATAATTAATATTGTTGCCGAAAGCCTGCCCGACTTGCGAGAAAATCTACGAAAATCGCATGAAATATTTCACATTTGATGAGAGCGTCAATTGTCATTGTCGTTAAGTAATTTTCGGTTCCCGGGCAACGACCGGACACCATTATCGTTTTAAAAGGCACACGTCGTTATGATCGTTCTCTCGCTAAGATTTCAACTTTACCTTATTTTTGCAAATCGGAATCATTCCATAGGAGGATTGGACGAAAATAGAGACTTGCATTTATTATTACATACATACAGATATATACATACATATGATATATATATATATATATATATATATATATATATATATATGTACATATATATATATATATATATATATTATATATATATGTATATATATAATATATATATATTAATATATATATATAATATATATTATATGATTGGATATATATATTTATATATATGTATGTAATATATATATATTTATATATATTATATATTATATATATTATATATAATATATATATATATATATATATATATATATATATACTAATTATATATATATATATATATATTATGCAATTCGTGCTACAAACGGCATGTAATATACATTTATGAGAGAGAGAGAGATAGAGAGAGAGAGACGAGAGAGACGAGAGAGAGAGGAGAGAGAGAGAGGAGATTCATCATGCTCCGTGATCACTTGCCGTCTAATAATCTATGTAAATAGACCTGTGTAAAAAATCTATGTCAATAAACAGAGGCATAATCACTATAATGCCTCGTATTCATCGTATTCCAACATTATTACTCAATGACAAACGAATCATACGTCCTTCTTTTGAGAGAGAGAGAGAGAGAGAGATACAATTCATATGCAACCAATAAATGATCTAAAATGAATAAAAAACTCTCATAATACAAATATATATATATATATATATATATATATATATGTATATATATAATATATATATATATATATATATATATATATATATATATATATATTTATGTCCAAACAAGCATGACGTTCACCTTAAAATTCCCATGACCTGACCTATCTTAAGGGACTGCGACCTGACTTAGCAGGGAAAGAAAGGGCCACTATATGTGTGTGTATTTGTATTTGAGTGTATATGAACTGAAAGGGAATATAAATCATAACTGGTACATTTATTATTATTATTATATATATATATATATATATATATATATATATATATATATATGTATAATATATATGTATATACACACACATACGGGACGTAACAGGCGTAAATACCCGTAAGTACAAATAAGATAAAGTAAAATGAAAATCTATCTACAATAGAACATTCTTAAAATTGCAGAAAACAAATAAAAAAATAACTTTCAAGGAAGCCTTGAATGTCTGTTTGTCCCATTACAGAATGTCAGCGAGAAAAGCGAAAACAAGAAAACAATAATAAAAGGTCTGTGGCAAATTCTGTTTCTCCCTCCAGTGCCATTTTAGTTTTTCAGAACTAGCACAAGAGATCAGCAGCTGACTTCTGTTGTATTTCCAGTTATTTTTTTTAGTTTTATTTGGTGTGGCAATTTCTGTTGTGGTAATGATTTCTTTTAGTTGGGGAAAACTATCGCGAGAGTATATATATAAGTTCTAAGAGGTCCACAATAATAAAAATTTTTGCGATTTCGTGTATAATTTAAAAACCCTTTACAAAGCTTTCGAACTCTTCTCAAGGAAGGGTTCGAAAGCTTTGTAAAGGGTTTTGTAAATTATACACAAACTCGCAACATTTTCTATTATTGTGGACCTCTTAGAACGAGTGATTTCTTTTCTATTTTATTATTAAAGTAACAAACAGATGGAGCTTGAGAACAAACCCTTGCTTACTCATTTATGGCCGCAGGTTGTTTTCAGTGAGATGGCTTCGTGTCATAGTGTGGCGAGCGGTTTCTTTTGTTTACGTCTTACTTAACTTGACTGGAGTAAATGTAGCATTAATCGTGGTAGCTCGTGTTCACTTTGCTTCTCTTATTAATAAATTGATTGACTGAAAAATTAATTTTAGATCCTGAACAGTTACTTCATCTATCCGGGACTGAATTCGCCCAGATGCCTCGTGAAATCAAAGTCATTTGAAAATTATAAAAACAAAAAAAATCTACTCTTAGAACCCGGACTGAAACAATACCGGAGAACGTAATTTTGCTCAAAGAAAATTCTATTACAAACGATAATACTTCACTTTCCGAACTCGCTTACCAAATGAATAGTTCGAGGTGAAAAAAATTGCATTCGAATCATCATGGAGCCTGGTTACATTGTATTTTTTTTTTTTTTCAGAATATCTCTCTTTCACTCCCACCCGCTCTCTCTCTCTCTCTCTGATTTACTGAGGCCCTTGTTATACAGAGCTGGAAATATCTCTTTCTCTCTCTCTCTCTCTCTCGCACCAGATCCCAATCATTCGAAAGTAAACATATCCGGCGCGTGTTTTCCCGCACCACCCGTAGAGGAGAGTTGTTGCAATTTCCCTCCGGGATGTGATGGCCGACGTTGGTTGACGTGTTTCCTTCAGAAATCGTCAGATTCTCTGTTGTCCGAGAAGGGGCTGAGACACTAAACCATTTCAACTTGGGGTTTGCTTAAGTCGGACATTCCTCTCGCTCCTGCCGTTCTTTGACCTCTTTGTGACCCGTTACCTCGTGCGTGGGACCCCTTGAAGGTTTGCTACATGTGTGCCTTCATCTTGCTGTCCATCTGCTCCAATTCCATTTCTTCGTAGTCTTAGTCTTGGTGCCCCAGTGAATGGCTTGACAGCCTGTTTCATAAAATCAGTCAATTTCAACAGATCTTGTCGCAGTCTTATATGACATATTATC
>NC_061102.1:24024765-24058417 GCF_015104395.2 Macrobrachium nipponense
TATATAAACTGATGTTTCTTGACTCAGTCCACCTATATAATGGGAGCATGAGGTCACGTGATTACAACTTTTATTTTTTCAAATTGAGAAATTCATATTTTTAAGTTGAAACAAATTCATATTTTCTAAATATCCGACCAAATTCCTGAGCACTCTTATTTCCCGAAGATGTTTTCTGTTTCTCGTTGATATTCTTCCACTACCATCTAATTTTATGACATATTGGCGGTCTCCTTTCATTTCAATGACTTTTGCAATACGATCCCAGGCCTTAGAGACAACATTTTCCACTGCTACTGTGGTACCCGTTTGCAAGGGGCGGAGTCTCTTTGCACTAGAATCATGACGGAACTTGACATTTCTCAAGTGTCTACCCATCTTCTCCTCTCTGTCTATCATAATGTCTGCCCACTGCTCTGTTATCTTATGGTAGCTTTTAATCATGGGGACTGAGTCTCTGAGTTGTCGTCCCATGGCTAATTGTGCCGGCGATTTATCGATGTCTCTTAGGGGCGTATTTCTATATTGCAAAATGGCTCTTGCAAAACTATCTGTGTATAGGCTTCCGTCGCTTCTTGTGTTATCTTGAATGGTTCTTTTTGCTGTACGTACTGCTGCCTCTGCCCTCCCGTTGGATTGGGGGTAATGGGCTGAGGATATTCTCATCCTAACCCCCCATTTCTGTAGGAAGCTAGCCATTTCAGTGCTTACCAAATTGGTGCCACCGTCGAGGGAGATTTCTTCCGGGGCACCCCACTGCATGAAGTATCGTCGGAAGAGTGGGATCAACTTAGCAGAAGTAGCACCACTTGGGAAGAAGGCAATTTCCAGCCAACCAGTAAGCCTATCTGCATATGCCAGATATTGTTTTCCACATATTTGAAACATATCCGTGACCGTCTGTTGAAAAGGATATTCAGGGGGTGGGGTAGGCAATAGCGGTTCCCTTTGGAGGGATGGAGCGATGACGTCACATGTTCTGCACTGCATCCTCTTGAGATTCAGTTGACCCTCCATCCCAGGCCAATACACAGCCTGTCGTGCCCTACGAATCATTGAATCAGAGCTTTGGTGGCCTGAGTGTAGGTTAGAGACAACTCGGTCTCGTAGTGACACAGGTATTACTAGACGTATGTACCCTTCATCATATGAATACACCACCAGTTCGTCCACGATGCCAAGTCGGTCCTGTACGTTAAAATACGGCTTTATGCTGGAGTCGACTAGATTTCTCGATACCGGCCAAGAACCTGCGGCTACCATACTCTTTAGCAGCTGATATTCCACATCGCTATCAGCAGCTTTTTTAACAGAATTCCAGTCGAGGGTTATGACGTCATCACTCAGCGACGTGATCAACGCTGCAACGCACGAACTCTCAACCTCCTCCCCCATCTCACTGTCACTCGCATTTATTGGGCTTCTGATTACTGGGTATCTTGAAAGAGTATCGGCTGCTGAGTTTTTCTTCCCAGGAATGTATTTCACTGTGAAACTGTATTAGAGCGGCAGCCCGGACCGTTGAGATACAACAAACGAGATACCGACTGTAACCCCTACTGGTATTTAGGAGTAGACTTGTAAACTGTGAAACTGACCGTCTGCCGAAAATATATGGGTGGCTTACTTAACAAGCACCACTAATTGCTCGTTAGCTTTGGGTCTAGATCCAATATATGAGATACCAGATGAAACTAATATATAATATATCTGCAGACTCTACTGATTATAGTATGACCAGTGACAGACATCTTGGAGGGTGGGTTCCCCCTGACAGATCCAACTTAGGATATACCGAGTAAAATTTACACTACAATAGCACTGCACATCCTAGAATACTGTGGTGGTAATGACAGACGTTTTAGTGGGTGGTTACCCCCTGACAGACGCCCCACAACGAGTGGGGAGGGGGAGGCAGGATCTGCATCCAACATTGGAGATACCAAGTAAAATTTGTACTACAATTGCACTGCACATCCTAGAATGCTGTGATGGTAATGCCAGACATTTTAATGGGTGGTTAACCCCTGACAGACACCCCACAACGAGTGGGGAGGGGGAGGGGGAGACAGGATTTGCATCTAACATGGAGATACCAAGTAAAATTTGTACTACAATAGCACTGCACTTCCTAGAGTACTGCAGTGGTAATGACAGGTATTTTAGTGGGTAGTTACCCCCTGACAGGCACTCCACAACGAGTGGGGAGGGGGAGGGGGGCCAGGAACTGCATCTAACATTGGAGATACCAAGTAAAATTTGTACTACAATAGCACTGCACATCTCTGAGTACTGCGGTGGTAATGACAGATATTTTAGTGGGTGGTTTCCCCCTGACAGACACCCCACAACGACTTGGGAGGGGGAGGGGGAGCCAGGATCTGCATCCAACATTGGAGATACCAAGTATAATTTGTACTACAATAGCACTGCACATCCTAGAGTACTGTGGTGGTAATGACAGACATTTTGAGGGTGGTTACCCTCTGGAAGACACCCCACAGCGAGTAGGGAGGGGGAGAGGGAGGGGGAGACAGGATCTGCATCCAACATTGGAGATATAAAGTAAAATTTGTACCACAATAGCACAATATCCTAGAATGCTGTGATGGTAATGCCAGACATTTTAGTGGGTGGTTACCCTTTCACAGACATGGTAAGTATCTGAAAATCGTGAGCCTGATAAAATGTAAAAGGCAAAAAATTCAAGAAATATTGTGATGTTTCAGGATAAGAATTACTGCCGGAGTTATTTTTTAAAATTCCTATTGAAGTATGGAATATTTCACTTCATTAATTCCATCACATCTATATGAATACTGTGTTTGAGACTCCCTAGGCTTGGTCTACTTTCTATAGATTCACACACACACACACGCGCGCAATATATATATATATATATATATATATATATATATATATATATATATATATACATATATATATATATATATGTATATATATATATATATATATATATATATACTATATATAATATTAGCACTATCCTTTTGTTTGGAGTTATTACTTCACACAAAGTATTTTATCTGAATGGGAGGGGGTCACAATTGGCAACAGCTACAAGTATGTGTGCTGAGCCATTTTTGAATAATTAAACCAGTCATATGGTGCCAATAATTAAACCAGTCATATGGTGCCACTCTCAGTTCCTCTAAAAAAAAATGTAAGATAAGTATTCTCGTTTTAATAGCGTCTTTGATCATTTTCTTTTCTTGCCTATGGTTAGGACACTGAAGCCATGTCGAGGTTCGTAGCCGAACGTGTCTTACCATAAATGAATTGTTCTTTAGTTGCTGATGGTTCGTGTGGATGAAATGAAATTTTTATCGGATATGGGAATTCGATTGATATTAAGACCAAAGTCCCATCATAAAGAGCCGTTTTAACACCCGCACATTCACAAAGAGATGATGTATCACAACACAAATAATTACTGGAAACGGAAATGTGAATGAATTGTCCAGGAGAAGCTAACTATAAAGATTAAAACATTTTCCCCCATTTTATTCCCCCTCCCGAAGTTGACGATCATACAACTTGGAGCTCCTGACTCCCAAATTAAGTTGGCCTATAATATCATGTCAGTTATCTAATAGTCCACTTATTTTCGGCTGCCTCACTCAAATTGATCTGTACACTATCACCAAGTATCAGGTACCATATATATTAAGGGAAGAAAATCTAAACTCAAATAAAAATGATACGCAGTGTGATGTTTAAAGCCGGCTGAGTGCACGCACCACAGGCAGCCTAAGTAATGTGTTTCAATACATTCTATCGATGCTGGCTTTGACGACCATTATTCGGCTAATTTTCCCCCTAGTAATCTTTTTTTCTTTATTTGCTCATTATATCCAGTAGACAGGCACTAACATCATATTATATCCTCACGTCTGTTCAATGCATTTACCATTGTTAATATGATTTATAATGCATCTCCAACAGTCATAAAAATTTGACAACCGAATGTGCAAATATGTCAGCTGTGTGCAAGGCATAGGGCGTCAATCACTGGAGTAGCGATCTCCCTGCCGAGAGTGACTTCGGAAGGCCATATTGAAAGGTCTCGGTCCAGCTCTTAGTACTATATTTTATTACTGTTACTTTTTTTAATCTTTATTATTATTATTATTATTATTATTATTATTATTATTATTATTATTATTATTATTATTATTATTATTATTATTATTATTATTTTTCGACCCAATTTCACAGAGAAAAATTACCTTACGAAAACACACCTAAGCACTCCAACCATTGTGGTCAGGCCTAAGCATCTGCTCTTGGATCTAAGCAGTGTCAATCATAAATGGTTCCTGTGTAAATACAGGACTTTCTTTGCATATGGTAGCGAAGCACTAACTAAACAGTAATGTATAATCACTAACCAACAACACTCACAATGCACTTACTAGGTAAGCACTCACACTTGCATACACACACACACACACACACACACTTAACATACACTCACACACACTCTCAATAACACAAAACACTCTGAATACCCAACACTTACTAGGCACTCACTATACACTAAATGCTCACTAAACACTTGAAATACTAAATTTACTAAATATTCATTATACCCCAAACACTCAGTAAACATTCACTAAACACTCACTTAATCCTAAACATTAATTAAACACTAAACATTCACTAAACCCCAAGCACTCATTAAATACTAGCTTACCAAACCCTAAATACTTATTAAATACTAAACAGTGAATGAACATCCACTCATTAAAAACTTAATAAACACTTACATACTAAACATTTTCTAAACACTAACATTCACAAGACATTCACTAAACGCTCACTTAAAATTCGCAAAACACTCACTAAAAACCCCAAAAACTCACTGAATACTTACACACTAAATATTCACTAAACACTACCATTCACAAGACATTCACTAAACGTTCACTTAACATTCACAAAACATTTACTAAAACCCTTAAGACAAAACATTCACTGAATACTTACACGATAAACATTCAATAACATTCACAAAACATTCACTAAACCCTAAAGACTCAGCAAACATTCACTGAATACTGACACATTAAACAGTCACTAAACCCTAAACATTCATCAAAAACTTACTCATAAACATTCATTAAACGCATACTCACTAAACCCTAACAATTCGCTAAACACTGACTCATTAAACATTAACGATAGAAAAAATTGACAATCGCACTAATTTTTAATTTCTCTTTTTTTCTTTACATTAATGCAAGGTGATTATTTTTTTTTTTTTGTCTAGTTTGCTCTTGTATTTATTCATAATCTTCTTGAGAGAATGGAAATGTTCGAAATAACTTGGTGTGTAGAGATATTGTTTAAAAAACAGAGATCCTCTGTGTCCTTCCTCAGCCAGGTGTATTATGTCTAACGAATTTTACACCAGCCGAAAAAAAATCGACTATAGTAACAACAATATTCATTCATAAAACTGATAATACAAAAATGTATCCATGAATTCATTGGCATGAAAGTCAGTTGAAACCAAAAGAAGGTAGTCCTGCTTCGATAAAACAAACCGAGTAGGCTGTAGCACAATTATTATGATCTGTACCCTGACTATAGCGTATATATTACATATGTATTACTATCTATTTAATGGGTGCGTAACTCTATTTAACAAATGTTTTGTACATAGACATTTTACAGCAATAACTCTAATAATGATAAGAACTTATATGCTACTTTATAGTGTCAGTCTTCCAACCACCGCTACATTAATGTTCATATCGTAAACAAAGCTAAAGCGAGTAGGGGAGACCGGGGCTAGTTGGCACACTTTTTACAATTTTGGTTATTGCGAATATAAAACAAACTTTTTGCAAAATTCTTACCACAATTGAAAAATATTAACATTCGTCTTTATCATAGAGCAAAATAATTGTTGTTTGCTTTCATCATAAGATAACAATAAGCTTTAGAAAAAAATAACTTTTCGTGCCACTTGCCACACGGGGTAAGTTGGCACACATTATGGGATAAGTTGGCACATTGATAATTAAAAGAAAATTACTACATTGTATTTAAATAAAATAGCAAAAATACCCTCTGGATTTCCAAAATACAAAATATAAGGCATTAGTATTACTTCAGATCATCACCTAGTTGTAATTGTGGCAGGTGTGAAATAAATCCTCGTCATAGTCTTCATGCTCCCACATGTTACATGCCCTGTACTGGACCCACACTTCTCCTGGCTTACCAAACACAGGCTCTCTTCAGCTGGGCTTTCTTCTGGATCAACAGGAGCAGTTCTTAAACTCTGTATCACGCTGATGACTGATCTGAAGCCCATGTGTCTTTTCGGACATCTCTCAATCTGTTACATAACCAACCGTAAAATCAAAATCTTGAAATAGTCTGTAATTCAAAGTTGAAATTTCATCAATCCTAAACCAATTGAAAATATCAGAATAAGTGACAGCTAGAGGTAAAGTTGAGGAAACCTTGCCAGGAATGTCACAGATGGGCATACTTGATTCTGGATTACCAGTCATCCACGAATCACATGCCATGTTAACACATTTCTTCAGATGTCTATAAACACTAAAATCCAGGGGCTGCAACTTGTGAGAACAATGTGGAGGAAATGATAGGACACTAATATCATTATCCTTCCAAAAATCCAGAAACAAAAGTAAATTATATAAATAAATAGGCTTACTATTGTTATCAAATAACGTGTGCCAACTTGCCCCATTTATTTTGAGCCAACTTGCCCATCCCTACCATTTGGTACAAAAACGATTACCAGTCCACGCCAAGAAGCCTTGAATTAATAATTTTAATGCTATAGAATCTTTAAACCATATGAAAAACTATGCTATCATTGAAAACTAATCTTTATGAATGTATAGATGTTATAGCAAATAACAGAAAGATTAAAATATTTACTTACTACCATCAAAATAAAAAATTGTCTCATAAATTCGAGCTCCTACGGTCTATCTCTATAGAATTTTGCTGGTAATTGAGGAACCACGTGGCAATTACACAGTATATGTATTAGAGTCATCCTATTGGTAAACTTTAAAGTCATGTTGAGTATGCCAACTTACCCCTGTAGCCAACTAGAATGCCCGGGCCTCCCCTACTATGATTGAAGTCAGTTGCTTGCTTGACAAAATAATAATATGACTGAATTATTATGGGCCTACAGATGAGTGTTATTTATATGAAACAAATAAATTATTTTTGTGTTATATCAGCCATCGTCAACCGGGGTTCCTGGAACCTTAGGGTTCCGTGAACGATCGCCAGGTGTTCCGTAAGAATTCATGTTTTATTTAATTATTTGTTATTTATAAGTATATATTTTTCGTTAAACATGGCGTGAGAAAGAGAAATCTTAGTCCTATAATTTATCTTATCGTAACATATCGTGCGAGATTTTTTCCCTCTGTTTTACTAAAGGTGATTAATACAAATGCTTACATATATATATATATATATATATATATTATATATATATATATATATATATATATATATATGTGTGGTGTGTGTGTGTGTGTGTGTGTGATTAGGGATCCTTGGGATGAGGAAAATTGTCTCAAGGGTTCCTCAAAGTGTCAAAAGGTTGGGAAACACTGTGTTAGATAAATTGCAAAGGATATAGAAAGGAAAAAATATTTAATTAATATCACGATAATGTATAATACGGGCAATCAATAGTAGCCCAACTATAACTAATCTAGACATTCATTATCTGGGGCTTGCCCTTCACCCATACCCACCTGTTAGAGTGTGTCTGTCAGGGGGAAACCACCCACTAAAATGTCTGTCATTACCATCACAGCATTCTAGGATATAAGTGCTATGTAGTACAAATTTTACTTGGTATCTCCAATGTTGGATGCAGTTCTGTCTCCCCCTCCCCACTCGTTGTGGGTGTCTGTCAGGGGTAACCCACCCTCTAAAATGTCTGTAGGTAATTACTATCACAGCAATTCTAGGATGTGCAAGTGCTAGTGTAGTACAAATTTTACTTGGTGTCTCCGATGTTGGATGGAGATCCTGTCTCCCATCCCCTTCCTTACCCTTCTCCCCCCCATCCGTTGTGAGGTGTCTCTCAGGGGGTGGGAACTACCACTAAAATGTCTGGTATTACCACCACAGTACTCTGAGATGTGCAGAACTATTGTAGTACAGATTACTTGGTATCTCCATCTTAGATGCAGATCCTGTCTCCCCACCCCCCTCCCCACCCCATCGGTTGTGGGGTATCTGTCAGGGGTTTAACCACCATTAAAATGTCTGGCATTAACCATCACAGCATTCTAGGATGTGCAGTGCAATTGTAGTACAAATTTGACTTGGTATCTCAAATGTTGGATGCAGATCCTGCCTCCCCCCTCCCCATCGTTCGTTGTGCGTTCTGTCAGGGGGTAACAACCACCCACTAAAACGTTCTGTCATTACCTCCACAGTATTCTAGGATGTGCAGTGCTATTGTAGTGTAAATTTTACTCGGTATCTCCTAAGTTGGATCTAGATCCAATTAACACCCCCTTTTCAGTGCGTCTGTCAGGGGGAACCCACCCTCCAAAATGTCTGTCACTGGTCAATTCTATAATCAGTAGTCTGCAGATATATTATAAATTAGTTTCATCTGGTATCTCATATATTGGATCTAGACCCAAAATCTAACGAGCAATTAATGGTGGGCTTGTTAAGTAAGCCACCATATAATTTCGGCAGACCCAGGGGTCAGTTTCCAGTTTACAAGTCTACTTCCTAAATACCAGTTAGGGGTTTACAGTGGCGGTATTCGCGTTCGTTGTAGCTCAACGGTACCGGGCTGCCTGGTCTAGTGAGGGGGCGCCACCTGACGGAGGAAGAAGTTGAAGGCAGCCTGTTGGTCAGAAGAAGAGAGAGCAGCTCACATCAATGTCTTGGAATGAAGGCAGTCTTCCTCTCCCTTCAGCCACTTACCTCCGGTCTCAACTCCAAGGGAAAATAAAACGGTGGGGGCCCTAATGTCGGACAAACTCCCACGGTGGTTGGGGCATATCTAAACAAACAGTGGGGGCACAGGTCTCATTGGATCTCTGGTCGCTCTGCAGTACAAATTCCAGGAGTTAGCAGAGGAAACAAATGGACATCAACCCTCAAAGCCAAGATAATATTCGGGCAAGAAAATGTTTTGCGGGCGACCATCTGAGGCAGGAGGGGACAGATAACTCAACACAGAAATGGCTCCCTCCATCCAAGAAGTAGCAGATGGCCTGATAAAGAGGGTGGCGGGGCTCTCCATTCGATAAGACCTCTCCGCTTTGCCACCGCATGGAACAGGAAGCTGCCAGTGTTTTCCTTCTCCCCACTCCCAGACCCGCAGCCGGCAAGCGGAGCCGAGAGGATGGCCCCATCCTGCAGGATTGGGAAGGAACCTGGGACGCGTTACGCCATTCCCAGCCTTTCACCCCCTTCCTCCAGAAGAATCCATTCCAGAAGATTCGTACTCCCACAGAACATACGAGGTAAACCTTGGTTAGCTACATTGGTGGCCGAAAGCCCCCTGGTTCCCAGAAAGTGGCTGGAATCTCCAAGTTGGATGGAACCAGTAAGCCTACCCAGACAGAGTAGATCTCCTCTACCTCCCAACCCAACAACGGATGCCTATACACCCAAAAATCCGTCAGCCCGCCGCTTACAACGGGCTTCAGACTGTCGTCAAAATCCTTACCGGGGTTAGGTAGGAGGTTTTTCAGGCCAGGCAGTTAGCTGATGGCTTATAGCGCCAATCCTGTGAAACCATCCTCAGGCAGATTGTTGACCAGGGGAAAGTGGGGCGACCTGTGTTTCAAGATTGGTGTCAAGGTAAAGGCATTTCCGCCCCAGGAACTCGAGGTCACCAACCATCCCTCAAAACTAGCGAGGTTTTTTCCACCACCTCAGGAAGGATAATAAACGACTATCCATAGTAGGCAAGTTGGAGGGTTATAGAGTGGCTGTTTAAACTCAAGTATTCTCGTCGAAAGGCATTGGGACCCTCGCTGCATACTCCAGAAATATTGTTGCTCTTCAAGAACTTTAGACAAGGACCTGTCCCCCGAGAGAGCTACGGACTCCCCACCCCCCTGGGATGTGGCCTTAGTCCCTGGGAATCCTTGAGAGGTCCTCCCTATGAGCCCTTACAGTTCCAGTTCCTTGACCTTGAAGAACCTCAACCTTGAAGATCCCTTTTCCTCTTAGCCCAGGCCATCTTCGAAGAGGGTCAGCGAACCTACACGAGCTGTCCGTACGAAAGGTCACAAACACCAGGCGTTGGAGGGAGATGGGAGGGGTTCTTCCGTTTTGTCCCTGGCTTTGTAGCCAAGACTCAAGAACCATCCAAGCCAGAGGAGATGTTTTTCTCTCTTTTAACCATTCCTTACCCTTGGAAGATTTTACCGGCTTTGGACAAAGAGGAACTGATTCTATGCCGGTCCAGAGCCATGTAACCAAAGCCTACCTCCCTAGAGGACTAGACATGTTCAAGGACCGGCTATCAAGGGCGGCGGTTAGTGGCCACGGGGGCAAGCATCCGAAAGAGGTGGCTCAAGAAAGTACCAATCTCCTTCTAGGATTCCAGACAACTTATAAGGAAGGGAGGGCCTACGAAAACAAGGAACGTACCAATGCCGAAGGTGAGGGCTCACCGAACCGTTAGGGGCATAGGCTCCTCTATTGCTCTTCAGGAAGAACCTCTCAGTGAGTCCAGGGTTATTGAGAGCAGGGCACCTGGAGGCAAGAGTCAAAATCCACCTTACCCCTCCTTCTTACCTACGGGAAGTTACTATTCAAATCTTCTGGAGGTGTTCTCTCTGGGCCCCATTTTCGCACCCCAAAAGATACCTCTAGGGGCATATCAGTCAACCCGCACTGCGTACCTCAAGTTGAAATGAAAATACCACACACAAACTCTCCCGGCAATTACGACCTAAGTATGGCAACCGAATGGTAAGGGGGTATGAGTGAGTTGTTTCATGGTAGTATCCCTACGTATGACTATACAGTTTCATGACACGACTTGGCCACTACTGACTTACATGGAGAGTAGAATGATGGTCTCAAGAATCCTTCAGAACAAGCTCTCAGAGTGAGTTTATTAGTACCATAGGTTAGGACAAACAAAAGCCGGAGGGCCCCTTGGGTTCTTTTCCCCCTATTGAATCCTGTAACCATGTGAAAAGTGTCATGAGGATAAGAGGGGTCTTCTGGGTTAACAGCAGGTCGCATAAAGTTATTGACCTGCCTCTTCAAGGGGTGGCATTCAAGGTCACCACATTCCGATCCCATTCAGTTCGAGGTCTCCTTTTGTTAGACAAACCGACGGACGGTTTGTACTTAGTCGGAAACAAAAAGTAATTTTGTCGAAAAATTATTTTTTTCACCTATATACCAAACCTAGGTTGTCTAACTAGATTAATGGCCCTCCATCATCCACCCCTCATTGAGGTTAGCCCATCCGCCCAACACCTTGGAAAGAGGAGAGAACAGAGTGGCGGGCGGAAAGGGCCGCTTGGTTCTTCGTTTCATATGTTGGAAGGGTGTACCGACTCGTCACCCCATGATTACCTGGACGAGGTCAGTGATAACCAAACCCAATCAAACGAAGAGATTGGTACAGCGGGAAGATGAACAGTTCGTAACAAGGGCGGGAGAGTTGGTTTGAGGAGTGTTTCGTGTCGAACGCGGCCTACCCGTCATTGGGCCACTACAAACAGGCAAACACGGGAGGAGTTGATCTCTTTGATCAGATCATCCAGTATTATCCCTTCGCCAGGAGAACCAGGAGGTGGACAAACAGAAGCTCATCAAATAAACAAGCCTTCAGTTGGCCCTCCAAAATGCCTACCCATTACTGTACGTGTGGGACTAACCGCGGTGACAATCTTCCGAGGTATTGTCCCAAATACAATTCCTACGATATAGGTAGCCGGGAATGCCCTCATCAACTTCAATCCCGCATGCAGTGAGGCCACTTTCAATCACTGACCCCCTTGCCACCCGAGCTGTAGATCTATGACCCCTAGAGGGACAAAAGGGGCAGATAGTGGAGGGCACCAACTTCGGGTCAAAACCTGCTGGCCGCACCCCTGCTGCCGCCCCTAAGCTGCCCGCCCCTGCTGCCGCCAGCCCCTTGCTGCCCCGCCCAGCCCATTGCGCCGCCCCTGCCCCTGACTGACGCCCGCCCCTGCTGATGGAACGCCCCTTGCTGACCGGACGCTCCCCTTCTTACTGCCGGCCCCGCCATCACCGCGTTCTCGTAGGGTAGTGGACTCTGATGTGTCGGCTGCAAGCCAGGGGATCACACACTGGAGGCCCTAGGAATGGGCCACAGGCAGAAAAGAAACGGTGACCGGTTGGGTTTGCCATATGAATGGCAGAAGGAGAGGGACACTTCCTTCATTTCGGTTCTTCGGTCGTACCTGCAAAATTGATCTTTTGCAGGAGTAGGGGAACTGTGACCATAATAAAACCACAGTACGGTCATGTATTGGGAGGTGTGCCTTATAAACCGACAGCGCGGAGGACGCACTGGGGCCTAGCCGGGCCCATCAAGCAGTGAAGGGCTGCGCGGTCTCCCCTCCTCCACCTGTACAACCTAATCATGTCGAGAGGAAAAAAATGCAAATACTTCTTCAATGGAGTAGGGAGAAAACAAGGAATTAAGAACGAAAAGAGTCAGGATTACGAGTGAGTGACTTCTGCATTTAATTTTTATATTTATTTTTATCGTTATTACAAGTTTTTATATATCCCATATCTGTACCGATGATAAAAACTAATAATAAGGACATTTCTTATTGTATGCGAAAAGAAAAAAGTGGTCACCTGCCAATTCCTTGTTTTATTTATGTATTCGTGACCTAGAATCGAAAAATGTTATAGAATATATTATGTATATATATAAATATATATAACTATATAATATATATATATATATATATATTATATTATAGATATATATATACACTATACAAATTATAATATAACATATATATTATATAATATATATACTATATATATATATATATATAATATACTCCACATATCTATTATAATACTATATATATATTATATATAATAATATATTATATATAATATATATATACATTATATATATATTATTATATATATAATATATATATATATATATATATATATATATAGATATATAGATTATATAACACTATACATATACACAATATATATAGATATAATTAGCATAGATACTAATAATATTATATATTATATATTAATAGATACAATTTATCTTGCCGCCTTTGGCGAAAGGGGGGGGGGGGTGGGGGGGATTGTGTTGTCTTTTCTTACGACTGTTGTTCGTAAGCATTGTTGGTTCTTACTTCTCTTCTCGGCCATACGTTATATCTGAGTAAAGTGTTATTCTTTTTTAGAAAAGGGAAGGAGTGATTCAAACGGAGGAAGTTTGATATCTTAAAACAGCTGTTTTATTTCTCAACTCCATCCCTAGAGAGAAATGGTTTGGTCAGATGGACTGCGCCCGTTTGATAAACTGGAACTAGAAAAACTAACTCTATCATAAGGCATGCGGTCGATAGCAAAAACACTAGCTATCTTCAGCGATTACATATAAAATGAATACGTAGTCCGCCGGCTTCGGAAGTCATGAAGTTTCCGGGCGGGTTAACAGGTCAACGCTTCCATGGAAGGTGTTGTTTGGCTGTTTGTAAACAGGATGTGAGATGTCCAATGGCAAACCAGGCTATGCAAAGCATTGCACAGCGTGATCTAGATTTTAGATTGTCACGTAGGACGCTCCTAATTCACCAATGACCCCTTAGGTCGTGGGTTCTATTTACAGATATGTAATTATCTGTTATAATTAATGTATTTATTACATTAGGCTCGGACAGCTACCATTCAAGCCTTGAATAACAAAAGTTACTTTAAACATGGTTTCTTAGGAGTGTGCCCGTAACATATATTTAGACATAATCATAAACAAGTGATTAAGTGCATAAAAGGTTTTGTTACATACCCTTTTTGGACATATTCATAAATAAAGAAAAATGCATGGAAAATATAGATCCATGTTTGATATATATATGGCATATAATGTAATAATGATTAGTAGGTACCAGAAAAAAAAAATTAAAAGGTTAACATGTATACATGAAGATTATAGTAATAGGTAACCCGATTAAGAGTAGCGGTTACTCTGTAAAGATACATAACATGATCATGGATAACTGTTCAAGAATACTTGTTACTCTTTGTAAAGATACAAAGATAACATATAATTGTATAATTGTGCACAGATATAGATTCCTGGTACGTACATGCACCAACAGTTTAATATATTGGGCTTCAATATTTTATTAGGTGCCCAAAAGATACTCTTATGTATTTTAATATATAGGCTACAATATTTTATTAGGTGCCCGAAAGATACCTTTAGCTGTTCATATATATATATGCAAAGGCTTGGAGTCTCTTGTCCTACATATTGCCAGCATACAGACCGCTTTTCACACACAACACAATTCCAGACAATTTTCCCCGGAACCAGGTGAAATGGCCAGTTTCAGATGGCCCTAAACGTAAACGCTTTTAACGCAACAGGAGTGTCGTCTGGACGTGGCAGAACGTTCCTTTGAAGATCCGTCTGTGTTCGCCTCAACCTACGCCAAGCAAAGATTTTCTCCTCCTGCATAAGTCGGTGACGTGTGGTCCATCTCAGCCAGTTGCGTCAAACGATGAGCCACCCGCACGTTGTATGGGAGAGGTAGTGATGGGATAATTGTAGTCGCCCACATATAGTTGGCAAAATAGGTCCTCTCACGTATTATAGTGTGGACCCCTCTGACCGTGTAGTTCGTAGATGTCCCGGTACAACCGTCAGCTGCGACAAAGACCTGGGAATGGGCTGTGGTCCCGTCTGGACATGCCACTTGAAAACCTTCCTTGTCGTATCGGATCCAGGAGCCGTTGTTCAGTCTGTAATTGAACTTATTACTGTCAAAGGGATAAAGTTTCTTCAGACAACCTTCGCGTGTATGGGAGAGAGAACCATTTAGCACTATGCCTAACTCACATGAATCCATTGATATAGGATGGAATTCAAAAGAGTCAGCTGTACAAACTTTATTATTCATGGCTTCTGAACAGTGAGTGAATTTATCTGTCTTTAATGACTGTATATGATTTCTATCAGGGGAAATCAATACATGTCGCCCGTTCAAATTGGATATTACCTGGACTTGAGTTATTCGTCATGAAAGTTGGGAACGGTGCTATTTTGTATGATTGCCAGGCATCGGAAGAATCAAAGGGGATGATTATCATAATCCTGTAATTTTCAACGCTTACCGATATTAAGCTATAATAAAACTCTATTTTATGGGCGTCTAATAAAGGAATATAACCTAGTTTCTCCCGTCCGTTCTCCAAAGTTAAAGTCAGATCCTTAATAGGCATAAGGTGTGGGGATAACACACCCTTTGTTGCTAGCGTAATAGCTTCTACATAGTCCTTTGATTTCTCAATAAAATGTGATATTTTGGTACGGATATGATCTATTTTCGAACTATAATAAGCTAACTTAGCCAGCAAGTGTTGTACTTCCATAATCTGATCGATATTACTAGAATGTTCATTCACCAAACTCATTATTTGATTGATTGAGGATAACTGGCTACGCAGTTCGGACAAAGCTAATTCGGTTTTATGTTGCAAAAACTCAATTCTCTTATTTTGATTATTTATCTTAAGGCAATTTGAAATTCCTAAGCCTAAACTTGCAACAGATCCCAAGATGTTTAATCCAGCACAGACCACATCAGCAGGTCTCGAGCAAGTTCTTCTGCCTCGGCGGTTTTATTCTGCAAGTCGTATGATAACATTTCCGCGACGCTGAGGATTTGAGCTAGTGAAACCTCTGAGTTAGCATGAAAATGACGTTGGTGCATTTCCTTTAACGAAACAGCAAACCTCAACAGGTCACTCTTTAGGTTAAGGACGTCATCCTCAGGCAGAAATATCGCCTGCATATCGACTTCTATGACTATATTGCTTGCGGTAATGAAAACGTCTTCTGTTCTTTCTATAATAGTGCCATGAGTAAAATCTAATTCTTTTGTTTTAGCGCTCTTCCCACACGACAAAGATGTCTGAACGAACAATATCACTCCTAACAATAACAGATTCATTTTGGAAACCTGCAATGAGTAAAATATAAGTAATAACTCATGTTAAAGAATATGTTTACATACAAATATGATATATATATATATATATATATATATATATATATATATATATATATATATATATATATATATATAAGTTATTATACAAGTTTCATAGATACAAAAATTTCCTTCACTTCCATCTACCCTTCTTTTTAATTTCTGATATGTGCCAATGGAACGATTCTCATATCAGTGGGTTGGGATACGTTTTGAACCCTAAATCTATTGGCTGTTAATGTTTCTAAAATGTTAAACGGGCCTTCAAACTTAGGTGTCAGTTTGTAGTTTAAACCTTTACGTACGTATACTTGTATGTATACCTTATCGCTCACGGCATATGGTTTAGTTGGCTTAGCTATTTTATCATGATTTCTTTTCATTATAATTTGTGATTCTTCTAGATTCTTACGAAGTATATTATATCGACTTATGCTTGCATCCATAACATCCTTTAGAGGATTTGATAAATTGGTTGTAGGCGTTAATACACGGAAAGGCGTTCTAGCTTGGGTACCGTACAGTGCCTCGTGCAGCGACATTTTAATAGACACATGATATGAGTGATTAAGAGTGCTTAGTACCGCAGGTATCGCAATGTCCCAGTTGGGGTCCATCCCCCCTAAGGTGACCCTTAAAATGTTTAAAACCTTACGATTTGCTCTTTCCACTAGCCCGTTAGACTCTGGGTGGTAGATCATGGTATTGATTTTCTTTATGCAAAGGAATTCACACAAGGAGTTAAGGAAGTGATTATTGAATTCTCCGCCAGAGTCTGATATGATCATGTGTGGAATTCCATGTTTACAAATGTAGCACTCGTAAAACTTCCTAGCGCACTCGACTGCGGTTTTTGTTTTAAGCGCTATCAGTTCTGTATATCGAGTCAAGGCATCTATGATTACTAGGAGGTGCTTATTTCCTCTGTCTGACTCGTAAAACCCTGTTAATAAATCTAAGGGTACTCTTTCAAAGGGTTGATTTGGCACGGGATAAGCCCCTAGGCTGACAGGTGTCTTCGTGTGCCCTTTGTATTCTTGACAAGTGCCACAATTAGCAATGTGCTTTTTTATATCTGTAAGCATCGTATGCCAATAAAATAAGGATTTGGCTTTCTGTGACATGATGGAGAAACCCGGGTGTCCATGCAATGGATTTGCATGCAACCAATTTAAGACAGTGGGTATGAGTGAAATCGGTACCACCACCTGGTCGTTATTCAGCTGCGGTGTGTTGCGGGTTTTCCTCGTCACGGATCTACACAGGATATTATCTTTGATTATATAATTCTGCTGCTTATACTTTATATATTCCTTTTCCTTAGGATTTCCGTTTAACGCGTTTATGATTTTTTCTAATTGCTGATCTTTTCTTTGTTCCGTCTGTAATAGTTCAGCACTCCAGCCCAGATCTTCCTGTTCAGATATAGTTTTAACAATAGGCGTGGATATTGATATATATCTATTAATTCAGCTAATGGCTCCGTACAAGATGACGAGGGGTTGCGTGATAATGCGTCAGCAATGATATTTGCTTTCCCAGGTAAATACCCGATCCTCGCGCCAAAGTCTTGGATGATCATATGCCACCGAGTTCATTTAGGGCTGTGACTAAAGCCTTTAAAGAAGTCGGTTAGGGGCTTATGATCAGTGAGAACCTTGACGGGATAACCGTATATTATGAACTTAAAATGCACTAGTGAATTAACAATAGCGAGCCCTTCCTTGTCTATTACTGCATATTTACTTTCGGAAGGTCTCAGTTTACGTGAATAAAAAGCTATAGGGAAAAACTGTTTATCATATTGTTGAAGCAATACACCACCTACTCCTAGGTCTGAGGCGTCTGTTGCAATAAGAAGCTTCCTTACCGAAGTCAGGAAATTTCAAGATAGGGGAACTACACAGTTCATCTTTCAAGGTATCGAACGCCTGTTGATGTTTCTCAGACCATATTAAATCTATGCCCTTCTTTATAAGATCGGTTAGGGGAGCGGCTATGATTGAGTAGTTGCGTATAAAACGCCTGTAGTAGCCACTACATCCTAGAAATTGCTGTATTCCCTTGACGTTAGTAGGTATCGGAAAGTTACGGATAGCCGATACCTTATTATGGACTACTTTAAGACCTTGACTAGACACCGTGAAACCTAAATAGACTAGTTCTGTTTTAAAAAAATCACACTTACTTATCTTTACCCTTAGGTTATGCTGCCTTAGTCTTTGTAGCACTAACTCTAATTTACGTAGATGTTCTTCTAAGGTATTAGAAAAGATTACAAGGTCGTCCATATAGGCATGTAGGATATCTCCTAACAAGTCTCCAAACACAATGTTGATCATTCTAGTAAAAGTTATGG
Source organism: Macrobrachium nipponense (assembly GCF_015104395.2). NCBI lineage: Eukaryota > Metazoa > Arthropoda > Malacostraca > Decapoda > Palaemonidae > Macrobrachium > Macrobrachium nipponense. The sequence continues at coordinate 24,043,393 of NC_061102.1, forward strand.
GAGCACAACATAAACCAAAAGTCATACGCAAAAATTCATAATGTCCCCTGGCTGTGCTAAAGGCAGTGTATGGGATACTCTTTTTCCAACGGAATTTGGTGGAAACCTTTGAGTAAGTCCAAACTGGTAAAATATTTGTTCTGACCTAGTAAAGGTAGAATATCGTCAGTACATGGCATTGGGAATCGGTCAGGGATTGTTTCCTCATTTAAGCGACGAAAGTCTACGCAAATCCGCCAAGTTCGATCTTTTTTCGGTACAATTATTAACAGAAAATTATAAGGGCTGTTTGATTTCCTAATGACTCCTTCTTTTAGCATTTTACCTACTTCCTCATTTATCTCAGTCTGGAATTTCATAGGAAGTCTGTACGAAGGTACATAGATAACTTTCTGTTTGTCTTTTAACCTTATTTGATGCTCGATGACATCCGTTTTTCCTAAGGTTCCATCCGTAGTGGAAAAAACATCATGATATTCAGTTAAAAGATTCAAAAATTTCTGCTGAATTTCTTCTTCTTGAATGTCTTTATTGATTTTATTTTTTATAGATTGCAAAAGGGATTCATCCGCAACTGATTGAGCATGATTGATCTCAGCTACGGTAAGAATGCGATGTTTATAAACTTCCACATCCAAGGTATGTTGATTTTTGTGGATTACTAAAGTGGTATTCAAATGACTACAGACTTCGATGTTACATTGTTGTTGTGAGCCGACTGTATAAATGGCTTGTGTGACGGATAATCCGTGTGTTTTCAGAGTGTCGGAAAGGATTAACATTTCAGATTCTGGCAAGGTTTTCTTTACACCCACTAATATGTTCGAAGTTACGTTCGGCTCAAGAGTTTGCGTGCTAGCTGATTTATTACGGGTGAGCGAGAATTCTGTTGGGTCGCATGGATTATTTCTTGGTTCATGAGACAAGTTATTGGTTCTTCAATGTATGTTACTACTCTATTTTCTGTCTCCTTATTATCTAAAACTGATTTTAGGGTATTAGAAGACTTATAGAATTTTCCTTTGATATACACGCCGTGTTTTGCAGGGGCTAAGGTAATGTTTTGAGTGCCCATAGATGGGTATCCTATAATTACAGCGGGATACATATCAATGTTCTGTACAACGACAAAGGTATCGGAAAACGGGCGCTTACCGACCTTGTACTGAACATGAGTTACTCCTACCCCATTTAATTCATTATTTCCTATACCCGAGAGTCTTACTCCGGACTTCTCTATAGGGAAGTTCGAAAAAGGCAAATGATGAGTCCGCAAATCCATGATATTACGTGGACTACCAGAATCAAAGAATAAGGTAAATGACTTATGGTCCAAATTTACTGCATGTAAGGTTGGGTGTAACTCATCTTGACTTATAATTGCGTGAATTTGTTGCAAATCTACGGGAACCTGCACAGATTTTTTGAATTCGGCCGTGTGTTTCATAGGAAAATCGATTGCCTCACAATGATCTGATAAATGATTAAATTGATTATTTGATACAAAAGATGTTGATATGAGTGACCCAACATCATCCTCTCCTCCCCTGGCACTTACTACGTGGTATTTGCTTTGTTTTGCACTCCCGGAAAATTCGTCTGACCTTGCAAGTTCTGGCTAGACGGCCCAGGAACAGAGTTACATGAAGCACGATTTGTTTGTTTCTGCTGTTGAGCAGCATTACTGTTCGCTTGTTTCTTTTTAAAGTACTGAGGACCCTTCTTTTTGTTTTCATTGGCAACTGTCTGCGTGTTTTTAGGATTCTGCTGTTGATTCCGCGAGAAGCAACGATTATATGAATGAGTGGAACTGTTGTGTATTGAACAAAAACGCGTCCGACAGTCTGAAATCATGTGACCTGGTCTTTTACAGTTATAACAAACCATCCCTGCAGCTTGATTGTTATTGACCACGTTTACTTGTTGTGGTTTATTCTCATTTTTTGCAAAAACTTGAGTAAGCGAGGGATCAAGGTCAGTACATTTAGACATGTGTTTTTTTATCTGTTTATACACATCTAGTTCCGTACTGTTGGGCTGCAGCTTTTTGTCAAAACACTGCACTAAAGCTTCAGGCAACATGACTGTCATGCACGTGAGGTAAATTAGACGTATAAAATCTTTCACGGCGATTCTGGCACTTGTAACCCACGCGGAGTTACTTAAATTTACTTGATATTCATTTAGCCGGTCGGCAATTAGCGCCGCCCGCTCTACAACATTAAGCTGAGTCATAGAGGCTTGGTTAAGGATGTTCCTTAAAGCCAGCACTACGTCTAAAGCCTCTTCACCGCCATACACAGCACGTAACCTAACTTTGAAATCGTCCCATGTAACCGCCTCTTGGAAAGAAACACCTCTTAGATATGTACTTGCATCTCCTTTAGCAAAGTCTATGAAGCTTTTGGCTTCCTGTAATTGTACAGATGGGTCTGTGATGCCTTTTGCATTTAAATGAGCGTCTACAGATGAGATCCATGCCTCAACGTTTTGAGGCAGGAACCCATTGACCCGATCTTGAAAGGGGACTACTATTGCTGACCTCACGCTGATGAGAATCACTACATTCGGGTTACCCGATGCGGAAGAACCAGCCGCAGTAGTTGCCATATTAACTTTTACTTTTTTCTTATCACTTCTATTCCTTGCGATCCTATCAAAATACCTATAAGAGTACACACGACCACTACGTAAACGCATATGCAATATACAATTAAAATATGTTGCAAATAATAGGAAAATTCCCCAAAAAAGATAATATTAATAAAGCTAATTTGATAAAGATATTATTCGGAGAACTCCTGGAAGAAAAAGCGATTAGCAACAACGAGAAAAAGAATCTGTGGGCGAGAACTCGTAGTTGAAGATTGATTCCTGTAATGAATGAAGATTAAGACTGAATAACTCACCCCAGGAATACTGGACGATCGACTCTTGATGTACAACACTTCACTGAAAAAAAAACCTGAATGGATAAAGGATGTACTTAGCACTGGTATATATGCAAAAAGAATGTTGACGTTCCGATGACGTCACAGCCTCTTTCTCTCTCTCGCGTCGCAGGAAGATGTCGATGTCGTGATGACATCACAGCCTCCCTCTCTCTCTCGTGTTGCTTCCTCTTGGCCTAATCTCCACGTCCTTGCTTGTGTTCGCGCGTTGTTTCCTATGTTGGTTTCTTCCTTTCCGTTGATGTTCGATGCTGCTTTGCGTCCAGTTTTTGATTCTTGGAGATATGTGATGACAGTCACTCAAACGTCGATGTTGATGCTCGAATTCGTCTTAATGAATGACATATCTTCGTATTCATAGGATGTTTACAGTTGCATGTTGATTGAAGATCCCGTTTCCTCAGTTTATTACTGATTTATAGCTGGAATTCGATTATTTTAATTCTTCGGTAGACGTATATGGTTCTTGTGTATGTTGGTTTTCGCTTGCCACCAAATATTATCTTCCGCTTTGGCGAAAGATTGTGTCTTTTCTTACGACTGTTGTTCGTAAGCATTGTTGGTTCTACTTCTCTTCTCGCCTACGTTATATCTAGTAAAGTTGATTCTTCTTAGAATAAGGGAGATGATTCAAACGGAGGAAGTTGATATCTTAAAACAGCTTTATTTCTCAACTCCATCACTAGAGAAATGGTTTGGTCAGATGACTGCTCCGTTTGATAACTGGAATAGAACTAACTCTATAAGGCATCGTGTCGATAGCAAAACACTAGCTATCTCAGCGATTTACATATAAAATGAATACGTAGTCCGCCGGCTCGGAAGTCATGAGTTTCCGGTGCGGGTTAACAGGTCAACCGCTTCCCATGGAAGGTGTTGTTGGCTGTTTGTAAACAGGAATGATGAGATGTCCAAATGCAAACCAGGCTACTGCAAGCATTGCACAGCGTGATCTAGATTTTAGATTGTCACGTAGGACGCTCCTAATTCACCAATGACCCCTTAGGTCGTGGGTTCTATTTACAGATATGTAATTATCTGTTATAATTAATGTATTTATTACACACACACACACACACACACACACACACACACATATATAATATATATATATATATATATATATATATATATATATATATATATATATATATATATGTATATATATTAATATATATATATATATATATATATATATATATATATATATATATATATATATATATATATATATATTGGCATGGGTAAGCTAATTACATAACAGTCTAGTAATATTCAATCATTTATCTTCACTTTAAAACAAATTGGAAGTCTCTAGAACAATATTTAGATATGTGGTGAATTTTTGAAAAAAAACTATTTTCTTCCCTCCGCGCGCCGATTCTCGGCCGAAAATCTCCGAAATGCGTATGTCGCATTCTCCTAATATTTGTGCCTTTTCATATTAGGCTTTTTATAGAGTTTTACATATGAAAAAGTGCGCTAAAACATGCAAAATACAACAAAAAATATTTGAAGGTTGTAGCATTTCTCATTTTTGAAATATTTGCATAAAAAGTACGATAAATAGGAAAAAAACTACGTTCGGTCAAATTTAACTCAACCGAAATGGTCAAAAAACGCATTTGCAACATAAAACTCTTACAGTCTAGTAATATTCAATCATTTATCTTCACTTTAAAACAAATTGGAAGTCTCTAGAGCAATATTTAGATTTATGGTGAATTTTTGAAAAAAATTATTTTCTTCCCTCCGCGCACCGATTCTCGGCCGCAAATCTCCGAAATGCGTAGGTCGCATTCTCCTAATATTTGTGCCTTTTCATATTAGGCGTTTTATAGAGTTTCATATATGGAAATGTGCACAAAAACATGCAAAATACAACAAAAAATATTTGAAGGTTGTAGCATTTCTCATTTTTGAAATATTTGCATAAAAAGTACGATAAATAGGAAAAAAACTACGTTCGGTCAACTTAGACTCAACCGAAATGGTCGAAAAACGCATTTGTAACATAAAAATCTTACAGTCTAGTAGTATTCAATCATTTATCTTCACTTTAAAACAAATTGGAAGTCTCTAGAACAATATTTAGATTTATGGTGAATTTGTGAAAAAACTATTTTCTTCCCTCCGCGCGCCGATTCTCGGCCGCAAATCTCCGAAATGCGTAGGTCGCATTCTCCTAATATTTGTGCCTTTTCATATAAAGGGCGTTTTTACTAGAGTTTTTTATGTAGGTATTGACATATGTGTGCAAAAACAACATGCAAATTCAAACAAAAAGATAAAAAAATTTTGAAGGTTTGTAGCATTAAAAAAGATTTCCTCATTTTTGAAATATTTGGCCATAAAAGAAAAAGTAAAAAACGATAAATAGGGAAAAAAACTACAGTTCAGAAAAAAAAAAAAGGTCAAATTTGACTCAACCGAAATGGTCGAAAAACGCATTTGCAACATAAAACTCTTACAGTCTAGTAATATTCAATCATTTATCTTCACTTTAAAATAAATTGGAAGTCTCTAGAACAATATTTAGATTTATGGTGAATTTAAAAATAAAAACTTTTCTTCCCTCCGCGCGCCAATTCTCGGCCGCAAATCTCCGAAATGCGTAGGTCGCATTCTTCTAATATTTGTGCCTTTTCATATTAGGCGTTTTATAGAGTTCCATATATGAAAATGTGCGCTAAAACATGCAGAATACAAAAAAAAATATTTGAAGGTTGTAGCATTTCTCGTTTTTGAAATATTTGCATAAAAAGTACGATAAATAGGAAAAAACTACGTTCGGTCAACTTAGACTCAACCGAAATGGTCGAAAAACGCATTTGTAACATAAAAATCTTACAGTCTAGTAATATTCAATAATTTATATTCACTTTAAAACAAATTGGAAGTCTCTAAAACAATATTTAGATTTATGGTGAATTTTTGAGAAAAAAAACTATTTTCTTCCCTCCGCGAGCCGCTTCTCGGCCGCAAATCTCCGAAATGCGTAGGTCGCATTCTCCTAATATTTGTGCCTTTTCATATTAGGCGTTTTATAGAGTTTCATATATGAAAATGTGTGCAAAAACATGCAGAACACAACAAAAAATATTTGAAGGTTGTAGCATTTCTCATTATCGAAATCTATGCATATAAAAAAATATTATAAAAAATTTCGACATTCGGTCAACTTTAACTCGTCCGAAATGGTCAAAAACTGCAATTGTAAGCTAGAAATCTTACAGTATCGTAATATTCCATCATTTAACTTCATCTTGAAACAAATTCGAAGTCTATAACAATATTTAGATTTATGGCGAATTTAAAAAAAAATATTTTTTTACGTCCGCGCGTTACGAATTCATGCATCATTTTGTGATAATATTTTCGCTGTGTTGCTTTTATCGTTTTACAATGTGTTATATACCAAAATGATTGCAATTTAGTGTACATTACAACAAAAAAAAGTAACTTGTTACCTTTAACCGTTTTGCGCACAGCACGATTTGAATACAATTATATATGAAATTTCGTTTTTGCGCTATCATATATCGCATTATTTATATATGATAATGATAATTTTTTTCATTTCTGATGGTTGCATACTAAACTTCAGCCAATGACAAAAAAAAGAGCCAAAAATGAACTTTTAATCTTGAAAACTAAGCGCGCTGTGATTTTTTGAAAAAAAAAAAAAAATTCCGCTTCCGCGGTCACTCCGAAACACCCCCGGCACACGGGAGACAATTTTTATTTTACCGCTTCGGCATTTAAGGGTTAATAGCGAGCCAGGTTATAAATAGAAATTCATCAAGCTATTTTGCTAATAAGATGGTCCAGTAACCTTGCAATAGTATTGATTTGAGCACTGGAAACATGGTCCAGCAGCACCCCAAATCATCATAATCATTTCATCGTCATCAGCAAGGAATTGTTGTAAACTCAGCTTGTAAACAATTCAATAAATTTTTCGATACTGGAAGTGTAAATACGGTCATTTTAACTTTGTATGCACGATAACAAAGACCTAAACATTATCTGCATACAATTGCGAAAAGATACGATATACATTTACTGTATTTTGTTTCGTTTGAATTAGTAAAAAAAAAAAAATAATCTATGAATGAGTTTATACGAAAAAAGGAACTACAGTACGTCATATCTGTTTCATTAGGTTTTCTGGCTATAATTTTACACAGAAAATTTATGATCGTTGTCACATAAGTTAGATTTTCTCCACAGGTGCTATTGCATTTGTTCGTTATCTAATCTTGGTGTTTTGTAACGTTACATCCGGCTGCTGAAAGTTTACCATTGCTCATCTTCATATAATCATCATGAAACATTCGTCTGCTAATGGTGGGTGATAAAATCATAAACAATTTATTTTTAAGTTAATATAATGATATGACATACAATGTAAGGCAACTGATGTGAAAAGAAATATCTCAAGTTTTTAGAACGTTATTGAACATCTGGCAGTTAAAGTCTAATGTTTACAAATACAAAGGTGAATGACAGTCGGGCACATGAAGCATGGTTTGTGAAATATGAAGTCTATGTGTGTTTTCTTTTGAGCGTAATGTGCTATTGATTTTTCTGGGAATCTGTTGTTGATTATTAATGATTAAGGAATTGTCATTTATATTTTAAAGTGCTTTTATTTAACGTAGTATAGCTATGTCATTTATTAACTATACCATTATGGTCGCTAGTATGCCCAGCTGCTAACCAATCATTTAGGGTACCCGGTGGGCGTAAACCACGCTCAGATCTTTTGAGTAGATATTGAATTTTATTTATTGTTATGCTGTTAATTTTTAGGATGTGTTATCCCTGGGATTTTTGTGTGTGTTTTGTTTCATTGTGGCTTAGTGTAACCGTACGTAGCCTAACCCATATGTAATTAACTTAGCGTAACAGCGAGATTACCTACCTAGTCTACGCCAAGTCGGGTACTATGCAGACGGAGGCGTCACGACTTACTTGGGGGATATCTAGGGGTGCCAAGTCCCCAGCCAAGTAAGGGCACAGTGTCTGAGGTTAGGCAAGGTAATGGGTTGGTATGATTACCTAGGTCAAAGGCCTATCCTACTACTAGATGCTTTGTGAAATGTCTCGCCAACTACAGTTAAAGGGTAGCCTAGCCAGATTACGTGACCTCTTCAATAGTAACCCTGACTTGGGAAACTTTAAATTGAATTTACTAATTTAAGTGGAAGTTGCCATAAGGCATAGAGCTTTAATTACATTAGTAAATTAAAGCATGGAAAGGAATGTGAGCAATCTTTGGTAATACCATTAACCATGCATATATAGATATAGCCTAACCCATCTTAATCTATTCTAGACTAACCCAGTGTTACCTAAACATTCTTACTTTGCTGTATTAGGTTTCCTTACCAGACTCCGTTCTGTCAAAGAATTTGTGGGACCTGCATTTTATTTTTATGTAGGCAACACATCTATAGTGATATTTGAATAACCACTGCATAGCCAATACTGTATTACCTATCAGTTCTGTAAAATCATGACACTCATAAAACAAATTTAGTTTCTACATGAAAGTCTTATTATCTTTCAGTTGCTGCACATCACATTCATTATCCTCATTTATCAACTCAAATTTGTGGTGTTTTGTTTTCAACTGACGCAATTTAAGAAGTTATTATGAATATCCCTGATCAACAGTTGTAGCTACATTAAAGTTTTAATTTCCGTAATCAAAGCTGTGCAACTTCTTGAATTCACTCTGTTTTCAATATCCTGTCACTCTATCTCATGTTCATGTACATTCTTTTGTTTCATAGTTGAAAAGTTACAGTACTTTTGCATTCTCCAGGTGTTCACTCAGTCAAGTGAATATACCTAAAGCACTTAATTACTGTGTAATAGTCTTCTTTAGCTTGTCTCTTCTTGCCTATCTTGTCTCTCTATCGAAGGTGCCTTGCAGGACCTATAGATTTACTTATCTTATACAGACATGGAAAGAGATATTTGCTAATCATGCAGCATACTCCATGCTATTTGTCAAGTACACGCTATAGTGACGCTCTGCTTTAATTATGTGCATTATGATGACTTTATGGTATAATATTGTGTAAGAATACGGTAAGGTTAGTTTTACTGATTTATGTTGGCTACCACCCTTTCCATTGATCATATATTCAAAATTTTGCATCTTGCTTTGTGTGTGGTATTAAAAGCAACAACTATCGTTAAGTGCATCGGCTGTACATATGTATTAAGGAAATCATAAGATCACACTTATTGTAGTTTTTTATTAATTCTTGGCACTAGGCTTAGTATTCTCTTATTATATGAACTTAAATGTATAAATAAATATGTTTATCTTGCTAAGGAAAGCTAAAAATGGTTCTTTGTCAGTTGAGATTTTTTCGACAATTGAAAGCTAAAAGTGGTTAAACTCTGTTAGTTGATATTGTTATTATGACTATATCTTAATATGGTAATTATGAGGTTTAAAACCATGTTAATATAAAATATTTGGATATTATAGAGCCCTTGGGTTAAGTTGTTATTTCTGTCTACTGCCTTAATCTTTAGTACATTTGGCCTATATCATAATATCACTGTGTTATGACCATATCATAATAGAGTGATTGTGAATTTTAAAACTATGCTAATATAGAATATAAGGATATTTTGAGCCCTTAGGTTAAGTGGGTGTTTCTGTATACCTTCTTAATCTTTAGTACATTTGGACATTTTTGTGTTAATTTTCTCTGAAATTGCCTCTTTGCAACGGAAAGAAATTTTCTATGTGTGATCAAAAACTTTTGTGCAAACACTATTGGTCATATACGTACTATATGGAAGGCACTCAATTCAGCAGCCAGGCTTGCCTTTTGAAAATAGTACTAGTCCTATTATTGATCATTTATTTAGTCTTATTTTCTTGATCCACACCAAGTAAAGTTGGTTTATTACAATACTGCATAACATAATACCATATCAAAATTTATGTATTTTTATTTAAAGAGCTTAGATCAATGAAAAAATTGTTAAGGCAAAATAACCTACTTAAAAACTATGAACAATATATGATCAGAGAAAGTCATTAAAGAAGTTTAAAGTAGTATTTCATGTTGTTTAGTTGAAATTGTAGACCTTATATCAAATTCAGTAGTTTTACAGTAGATTATTTGGGCACAAAATGTTTCTGGTTACATTCAAGCTCTTTAAATAAATCAACTTCTACTATCTGTAGATTTAGGAAATAAGAATAGATGAATGAAGAATTTACTAAGGTTTCAATGCAGTATTTGAAGAGGTTTGTAAGAAAACTGGCATTCTATGATTAGATTTCACAGATTTCATTATTACCAAATCTTATTATCTGTACAGTGCTGTACAGTACGTATCACAGCACTTTCCAAACTTTTGTGTATTACAAAGATGGTGGTTAATATTTATATTTATTATTCTGAATTTTGTTGGGTAATATTTTTCTCCAGATCTTGTCAGTTACCACATGTTATATTCCTTTGAAGTAAGATAGCTCTGTGGTTCAGTGCCCTTTTGTATTTTTTAGAAAAATTGATTTCTCATAATTAAAACGTTTGCTTTCGTATTCTTAGGATCTTGAACTCTTGTAGTTTTTGTGTATTATTTTCAAAATAAATCCTCGATCTGTATTTGATTAAATGTTATAAAGTTTCTGTTTTAATTGATTTGCTGAACCAACTTTTTTTTACCATAAAAGGTACTGGGCATACCTACTGCATTTTGGAGAATGCACTAAGCTCCATAATAAACAATACTCACTAGTATCCCACTTTCACTATAAGAAGATAAATATTCCACAACTTAAACTTGCCTTCAGTTCATTTGTATTTTCCCTGTTTTATATTTTGATGGACTCATCGTATTATCATTGATAATTTAGTAAATTTCTTTCTCAGCTTCTATATTTTCTATCACTTATTAAGTAATGAGCACTGATAACCTAAGTACCAAGTCCCTATATAACAGTATGAAAGCACTTCAAGTATGATGTAGTGTTAGACTCATTTTGGCAGTATTGATTTCATCTCTGAAACATCATATACTATGGTGAATGATCTGCATTGGTCTCTGATGGGCTTATGAATGCTCATAACTTTCTCGCAAAACCTCCTCTGTATGTTTTATTTTCTTTCCCACAGTATTTTGTAATAAGCTATCAAGAGTACAACTCATGATACTTTTTGCATCTTTCACTATACATGCCTGTATGGTATATACAACAATTTTTACAAGGTATTCTGGGATGACTGTTTCAGTTTTGTTAATTTTGGCTCTTAATTTTAATAATTTTATGTAGATCACTTTAAGAGCCATAGGAAGATAGCAAAGTGATTAGAATTTTTAATCATCTGTTGATGTGTGATTTGAGAGCCTGTATCAGCTCTTTGATCAGCAGCCTGGTTTAGGACACTTGTGCCTGTGTATGTCTTTTACTTGTTATAACATCTGTCTAGTCTAGCTAGTGATTTATGTTGAAGTGATCATGGGTATTCAGTGTTTTTTGCATACTTTATGGATGTCTTTCACAGTTAACCCAGGTGCATGGGCAAGTAGGTATAGATATGTTAGTAACCTTATACAATTCGATTGGGAAACTGGGTTGCTAGACCGATTTAGCTATGGATGTTTGAATGGGATTTATCTAAAGATGAGTTTATGGGAGGTTTATAATAAGAACAAATGGCAAACTTTTTTCGAGCATCAAGATCAGTAAAGTAAATTGTCTTTCTATGTCCATTTTTAATGGTGAGTGACATGCTCAAACACACCCTGTTGGCATTTTGTAGTATATTTCACTTTTGCAGTTTGGTTGAATGGTGAGATTGATAATGCTATCATATGTATAGAGCCCGGTAACCAGGGAACTGCAACATTTCCATTCCTCCTCTGGTGGAGAGGTTATGCTAAGTAAGCCCTGTCATTTACACATCCTCAGCACTTAGTAGTTAGTGGGTAACTTGATTGTTTTAACAATTGCCTCGAAGAATGAGAAAATGATTTACTACAGATAGAGGAAGTTACTACTACTAGGTTAAGTTAGATTTTAGAGTGGCTTCACCATATTATTGGTTTTGACTTTGCACTGCTTCTTCTCTCAGGCAGGCTCTATAGTAACAAGGCTAGAGTGTCTCTTCACTTATTACTCTGTATGCAAATTCCTTGTTTTAAGCAAAGGCATAGTCTTTGGAATTCTTCAGTCTCATGAAAGGGGCTGAGGCTATGGTTTGGTAACATTACTAATTACGTACCTAGGCTCCTTACTTCCTTTATTACTTTATTTAGGCTGTGCTGTATAAGGCTTAGGCACTACGGCATACTGTATTACCTAAGTTAAGTGTGAGAGGGGAGGCACTGACTAACCTGAAAGAGAAGAATTCAGTAAGTTGTGTCAAGGAGATTATCTGTCATAGACAGATATGTAGTATGCTATTGCTGAAGGCGATTGCTTCATGGCTAAAATATATGGTAGAAGTTTGTAGGTCAGTTTTCAAATCATTGTCTGTAGCCAGTAATAGTTCTCCAAGGTGGAAAGAAATGTTTTATGTCAGTTGATCTGGTGCCGAGTTATTTAGAGCTTATTATACTTTTAAGAGTGAAAGTGTTGCATATCAGTCACTACTCTTGCCACAGAACAGAAATTTCTGTCATATCTGTCAGGCTGTTATGTACTGATGTATCCTTCATTTTTAAATAGTTCCCTATAAGTTCTGATGCTGGTTAGATTGGATCTTTCTTAAACGGATTATGATGAATACACACATATTAGCACAGACAATGGAGAGGTACCTCTAGGAGTTGGAGTGTGGTTTAGGATGTTGAAAATGAATATTGTTCTGTGTAGTGGTGTAGGTGTTTGGGTTGCTTTTACAAGCAGAACTTTTTAAGATTTTGTAAGCTGAACATTTTATCATCTGAGCTGGAAGAATTGAAAATTTTATGTCTAGAATTTATCAAATCTTAAATCAATCCCTAAGCGTGGCTGCACTGTCATGGTGGCGTTTACATTTCTTGTTTACTCCAATTAGTGAGATCAGGATAGCAAGGAACTGAAAATGTTTTTTCGTAGCTCTTACGAGAGACAAATTTGCTGTTATTCACACTAGCGTTTGTACAGTTTATGTTCTTGGTTGCTTCTTCTTTTTCTTTTTAGACTTTAGACTAAAGATAAAAGTGCCATATTCAAGGAAAGTGTGAATTAAGTTGTATTAACTTTTATTATAAAGAAAAATTGTCACGTTGACAGATTTCAGAAAAAGTTATGTACTGCATAAAGGGTAAGAAGTTGAAAGTAAAATAAAGTAGTAGATATAGAAGTAGTAAGATGAAAAGAAGTTTAAAAGCCCAAAAAAGCAATGAGAATAGACAAAGATGAAGACCCAGATCATACAGGTATTCATGCAGAAAATCCACAAGACATACGACAGTGGAGAGATCTCATTTCATGCCTAATCCTTAAGAGAAATTCTGTCTGGAAATGTAAATGATGCTTTTGCTTCTTATGAATACCCGTGTAACACCTTAGAGCTGGCTCTCTTGATTTTATAGATCACTTGTTTCCTTAGCAATTTTAAATCGATAAATGATGCTTGATCAGTGTAATAAGAAGTTCGATTTTGCGAGGGTGGTTAATGCTTAACAGTAAGAAACATTGAGAGTGTCACTTGAATGCACGCTATATTTTCTGAAGATAAACGTTGAAAACAAAATTTGAGAATTTTAAATGTTCTGCTTTCATTTTATTTTTTTCAGAGAAGTCTGGGCAGATATTAGAAACGATATGATGGCTCTGTATAGAGAAAGAGAAAATAGGCTTCCTATCCCGTGGAAGTTCCACGATCAAGTCAGTGGACTTTCGGGTTGTTCTTTAAGAACATTGTGAATTATAAGTATGGTACTTTTAATTGTAATAAATTGAAATCTGAGCAAGATGCAGACGTCAGATGTTACAAGTGCATTCTGAAGTGACAAATCAAAGAAATGTTAGAGCACATGGAAAGTGAGTATCGATTAGTGAAGCAAGATACATTCAAAGTCAGTGCAGGAAGTGTAAAAGATTAAGTGGTGAACAAGTTCTGTGTTGCTAATGAGGACAAACGGACAAAGGTCAGGCCTGCCTGTTACTCAATAGTTTTCTGGAGTATCCACTGCATGAAGAAGTATTGGAAGGTAAGTGCGATGTGCAGTATACCATTGCTCGATTATAAGTACCGTACGCATTCAAACTTTTGAATTTTGTATTTGCGTGAAAAATATTTTGTGAATGACACATCGTAGAAGTTTTGTTGCAGCAGACAATTCGTGTGTCGGAATAAATTCTGTACATTCATATAGTTACAGTAACAGCACCAGCACCAGATTTTCAGTCAAACTTGGTAACAAAGGTAGACCGTCATGCTTAGATTTGCATGACGGGAGATCGTCCGTCTGATCGTTCATGTCTGCCAAGCAGCTCGTCTGTCTCACCATGCGTCGTTGAATTTTATGTCATGTCCACTATTGTGACTTTTATTTTGTATTAATTAAGATTGTTGCACGGTATTCTTTTAAGGTTTTGATTGTAGGCTTTCTTTTATACCTCTTGCAGTACGGCAATCAGCAGTTTGTGGTTTGGTCTGGTGTAGATCCCGAAGAAAATAGTGTAGACTTATGTTGTGTGAGCAAGAGAGTATTATTAATTTTGGCTTTATTACCTATGTAGTGTAGCAAGATTGTTAATTATTATTTTTTTAAAATCAGTGAGCGTGCCTGATTCATTTTTTCCTCAAGAGACAGGTGAAAATGAGTTCAAGGGAGCGTCATAGAAGTTGAAAAGCCAGGCGGGAATAAACCAGAATGAATGAAGACTATAAAGCAGTGAATCTCATGCGGTGCACTATGCACATTATATACTTCAGGTTCTTTGCAGCGTCCCTTCGGCCCCTAACTCTAACCCCTTGCGTTCATTTTATTGTACTTCCGTTCATGTTTTCCTCCTGGTGCACCCTTTAAACCTTTTATTCCTCTCAATTTGCCCCTCAGCGTTAAATGACCTCATAAGTCCCATCGCTTGGCCA
>NC_061102.1:24058917-24096617 GCF_015104395.2 Macrobrachium nipponense
CCCATCGCTTGGCCATTGGCCTAAGTTTTAGAATCCACTCCATACAGATGTATTTTTAACTACAACCAATGGGCTTACCCGAACCATACAATATAAACTAAACCAAGGCGCAGTATCTCAAATATATGATATGTACTCTGATCAAATGAATTCCGTATGAAATCGTGTCTCCGAAAACATATTGTTTTTCAACTCCAGCTTTAAGTATTTCGCGAAGCATTTCAACTCTTAGAGTTTTACATTATAAGTAGAATATCGTTTTTATACGCGCCAATATTTGAAAAGTTTACCGTGGACACATACTATTTGCGTGTATATTGTACTTGTGAGTTTAGTAACGGCATTCAGCCCTGCTACATGTACTACACCTGTATAATAATGTAATTATTACGGATAAATAGCGTCGTCCTTGGAAGACTATATTGATATATGTGATTGTAAAGATATAACGTATTTACAAAGTTGGTTTTACTCCATTAGGCAATGAAACACTTCTTGATCAGCATTTCATAGGGACCTACATATGCCAAATACTTTACACCTTATCCATAGAAATATTCTTCAGAATTCTTATCGGCACATGATGTGTCTCCTTTCGTTAATTTTTTCCCTCGTTTATACCTATTTTACGTGTTTTTGTTTTTTGAGACAGTGATTTATATAGCTGGCGTTCTTTTTTATTTTTTGCTTGTGATATTTACCATTACACGACTATACTTGAAATATTAGGATGCTTTGTTTGATTAGATTAAATAATGAGGATATCTGGTAAAGTGTTGAGTATAACATGGGTACCAAGGCCTGTTTCTTCTAGCTCAAGTAAACTATGATAGACTTAATATTTATACAAAATTGAACCGGATTATCAGATTAATTTATATTTAAACATATTTGGTGAGAGACTGACAAATTATTTGTTTACACAATCATATTAAAGTATGGAATTCTAGCGAGAGATAAAGTAAATTAGAATAGTCCATGGTAATTACAACTGTCATTGATATATCGTTTTCTGTAACTAAGTGAAATTAGAGGATGGTTTTCTATGACACTCTTGTATGGTAGACTACTCAGGTTAAGTTAGATGGAGAAAAGAATTTCATAAAATTGTTTATGCAGTGTTAGAATAGTACCATGTAAAAAATAAATAAAAAGTGTTTTTTCAGATATAGCAGAATATATGTATGGTAGCGATCCACAAGAAAAAAATCACGTAATTTTGCTTATTAAAGTTATTTGAGAAAATTACCTATAAGTAAAGTATTAGGTAGCTAAGCTGCAAAACCGTTTTCGGTGACGCTGCTCGTTCAAAACAAATGTAGAGTCAACATATTAATGAAAAGCTTTTAGGCTACACGTCAGTGGACAGTAATATTAATTTTAAGTATCTATTGGAACCCAGCATGCTTATATTTTTATTTATAAATTATGAGAATCCTGTTTTCAAGCAACACTGGACACCCCGTAGTACTTTAACAAATTTAAGCTTTAGTATATGAACGACGACCAAGTTTTTAAGGACAAACAGCTGCTTCTGTTCATCTTGTAATTGTTGTGTATGAAATTCGCCCGAATGAAGGCTGTTGTGTGTCCCTTATTTTGTAGTGTAGTCTCAGTTTCTATCAAAGATACAATAAAGTACACTAAAGTATCTTTGTTTCCATCAAGAAGTTATGTAGCATGAAGAATTGGTGGCTGTTCACTGTTTAAGCCTGTGTTGTTTACATTAGTGTTTCATCTTCATTGCACTTTAAACCGAAAATAAATACTGTACATGTAAGAAAACAAACAAAAGGAAAAAAAAGAAAACTACTATAAACGACGAGGAGATCATTTATTCCCGTAAGTGCCAATGCTTTCCGAAGTTCTTAGACTTTGTATCTTTCTGGGAGTCGTCGCTGACTGACCTGGCCTCACGGATTAGTGAAGGATTCGTATGGTCAGGGCATCTCTATAAATCTAACCTCCTTGGATTGTGGTGGGTTTGGCTAAGAAACGTTACTTAAAGCCCCCATACACTGAACAATTGTCTGAACGACTGTCTGTATCGTTCGCAAGAGCACTGTGTAAGGGCTTGTCTGAATGCAAAAATGGGCGGAGCTTCGTGTCTGAACGATCTCAGCGGGAATGTCACGACCAGGTTGCTGGCTTGCGACTTAAGTCTGTCATACACAGATCATTCAATGTATGGGTTTGTCTGCCGATCTAACCCTATCGCGCGCATCTCTTTTAGAGGTGATGCCATGTCTTCTCGAGACAAAATCTTCGTTCATACGGTGTGAATAGTGTGTGTATGGAATGTGATGAATATATAAATAAAAGACAAAATCCACGTAGGAAAGAGAAACGATTGAGTTCTGCAGGGCCTTTAGATTTCTGCTAGAGAAAGGACAAGATACAGTGTTGCCACACGTACGATAATTATCGTACAGGTACGATAAAAACGGCCTTGGTACGATGCACGATAGCATTTTCCTTTATCGTACGGTTTGTGCGATAATTCTAAGGTGTTGATAAGTAATTAATTACAAATATAAATGGTCGGTGAACTCCTCCATGAAACAGGCAAATTTCTATAAAAAAAAGAAAGAATTATTTCGGAGTCCGTACATGGCTTGCCGCCGCTTGTCTCCAATTGTAACGTGGTTCAAAGGCTATTGGAACAGTGGGAGGCACTGAAGCTATTTTTCTCGGAGAAGTGGCTCGCTGAGAAACTATTAGCAACATAGTTGATTATCAACTCCCTTCATGATCCTTTCATGAAGTTATATTTCAAGTTCCTTGACTGGGTTCTTCCAAAGTTTACTGAGTTCAACAAATTTTTCCTGTCAGATAAAGCAGTAATAACAGTTCTCCATGATAAAGTGTCCATGCTATTCAGAGACCTCCTTCTCTCATTTATGGACAGGACCAAATGTACCTAGGAGTTAAAGTTATGCAGGGATTAAAAAACCCCTCCATACAGGAAAAGAAAGCTCAACAGAACGAGTTTTATCAGAGTTGTAGAAGTTTCCTTGTAGTGGCATGCACACAAATAAAGAAGAGGTATCAATTTCAATGATGGTGTCCTGTCAAAGTTAAACTCTCTGTCCAAAAAATGCTCTCTCATCAGAATTCAGAGAAAGAATCCCCTCCTTATTCCCTCTTGCATCTGAGCTTCCTCTGATTGTACCCCCAGATGACCACTCACTACTTCAAAAGCTGGATGATCAATGGAGAATGTTTCCCATATTGCAACATGAACTTAAACATCTCGTTAATGAGTCACCTGATAAGTTCTGGGGAGAAGTGTCCCAAAAAGTCTTGTTTTTCAGACGTAGCCAATTTTGCTCTAACTGCTCTTTGCTTGCCGCACTCTAATGCTGAATGCGAACGAGTGTCCAGTAAAGTTAAACTCTTTAAAACTAAACAAAGAAACAGAATGAAAACAAGGACAGTTAATGGGGCTCTTTTCTCTGCTAGTTGCACGTTTATCATGTTCAGCTGGTGAGTCTCCACCTATAACAATATCATCCAGATATGGATAAGCAAAATCATAAAAAGCTAACAATTGGGAAATGAACTTCTGAAATATTGCAGGAGCAGAATGGATACCAAATGGTAAGCGTAAATATCTATATAGACCCAAATGTGTGTTAATTACAAAATATTTACGGTCTTCTGGAGCAACTTCCATTTGCAAATAAGCCTTCTTGAGATCAAGTCTGGTATAATACTTATATCCAGACACACTGGAAATTAATTCTGACATATTAGGTAATGGGAATTTAGATTCATGAAGAATTTCATTTAAATTTTTCTACCGAAAATCCCCACAAATCCTAGGGGATCCATTCTGCTTCTTGACAGTAACAATTGGTGAGGCATAATATGAGAATTCTACTCTTTCTATAATCTTATTTTTTTTCAAGCTCTTGCAGCGCACTCTCAGCCTCACTGCGTAACGTCAGTGGCACCGTGCGGACCTTCTGAAAAACAGGAACGTGACCAACTTTAGGATACAATCGGGCTTGACAGTTCTTAATTGGTTTCAAACTATCTACATTATATTAAATTCCTACCTATGAAGTTATTTGGGAGTCTGACCCAACAATTATGAATTAACGTCTGAACTGAAAAAGCGGAAATGAAACAGATGTGGTTTATCTAGACTTTGCAAAAGCTTTTGAGAAGGTAGACCATAATATATTAGCGAAGAAAATTAGAAAACATAATATAGTGGATAAAGTAGGAAGATGGTTAAAAGAATTTTTACACAACAGAAAACAGATAGTTATTGCAAACGATGAGAAATTGGATGAAGCTAAGGTAATTTCCGGTGTGCCACAAGGTACGGTGGGTTAGCTGCATTACTGTTTGTTATTATGATTGCAGACATAGACAGTAATGTTAAGGACTGGGTAGTGAGTAGTTTCGCCGATGACACAAGAATAAGTAGAGAAAATTACTTGTGATGAAGATAGGAACGCGCTACAAAGAGACCTTAACAAAGTATATGATTGGGCAGAGGTAAATAGGATGGTATTTAACTCTGATAAATTTGAATCAATAAACTATGGAGACAGAGAAGGAAAGCTATATGCACATAGGGGACCTAATAATGAGACAATCACAAATAAGGAAGCAGTTAAAGACCTTGGTGTGATGATGAATAGGAACATGTTATGCAACGATCAAATAGGAATTCTATTGGCAAAATGTAAAGCAAAAAGGGGAGTGTTTTTACGGCACTTCAAAACAAGAAAAGCTGAACACATGATTATGCTTTATAAAACATATGTTCGTAGTCCACTTGAATATTGCAATATGATATGGTACCCACACTATCAAAAGGATATTGTACAAATAGAGAGTGTACAAAGGTCCTTTACAGCTAGAATAGAAGAAGTTAAGGACCTTGACTACTGGGAAAGACTACAATCCTTAAATTATATAGTCTAGAGAGAGAGAACGCTACATGATAATTCAGGCATGGAAACAGATAGAAGGAATAGCTGAAAACATCATGGAGCTAAAAATATCAGAAAGAGCAAGCAGAGGTAGATTAATAGTGCCCAAAACTATACCAGGAAAAATAAGGAAAGCACACAGGCCATTAATCCATACGCACCAGCATCGATATGCAGCGTCTATTCAATGCGTTGCCAGCTCATCTGAGGAATATAACAGGAGTGAGTGTAGATGTGTTTAAGAATAAGCTCGACAAATATCTAAACTGCATCCCAGACCATCCAAGATTGGAAGATGCAAAATATACCGGAAGATGTACTAGCAACTCTCTGGTAGACATTAGAGGTGCCTCATACTGAGGGACCTGGGGCAACCCGAACAAGATGTAAGGTCTCTTTCAACTTATATCGAATGCAAAGCCTTAAACCTAAATGAAGGAACAAATGAAGAATTCCAGACCTTAGGGGCAAGATGAGAGAGAGAGAGAGAGGACAGGAAAGAGAAGAGAGAGGAGAGAGAGAATTCATGAATTCATCTGACAAAATGGTAAACAAAGGAAATCCCCGAATTTATTCCCATAGATGAGGTAAAAAAAAACCGACGAGAGAGAGAGAGAGAGAGAGCAGACAAAAAAGAAACGGATTGTATTTGTGTGTGCATACTTGTAGCAAACGTTCAATTGAACTAAATAATTAATTGAAGAATCATTTGAGTAGGGGAACTTTTGGTAACAATTATAAATTGCTTGTGAAAATGAATTCTGAAAAATTAACCATCACAAACACAAGTCGCTAATGAAACTGTGTGTGTGTGTGTTTGGTGATCTCTTCATTCTGTATATCCCGTTACCTTCTGTTCTTGAATTTCAAGTCAATGGACCCTGTGGTGGTGGGCTTATTCTATATTAATGAGGTTCATCTTTAGAATAATAATAATACTAACTTTGAGACTACAACGGTCCCTTAGAAAGGCTAAAAAGGTTAAAATAGAAGGGACGATAAAGTAGCTCACGAAATCAGGAAACAGAAAACTTCTTAATGGTATCAGACATCCGACATCCTAAAAAACAAGTGGCCAGCGTTACGCACGAGTTGTGTCAGTGAATTATTATTAGCCAATAATTCAAGTTAATGATTGTTGACGGACGTGCGAATTGTTAGGGGCAGTTGGGACGGGCAACCAGAGGTCCTGTTCTTGGCCAGGGCCGAAAAAATAAGAAAAAGGCAGAAAGGAAAAGGGGGTTCTATAAACCGTATTGATATGGAACAAGCCACCAAAGGGGGCAAAGGGGCCACTGACTTGAAATTGAAGCTTCCAAAGAATATTATGGTGTCCATTAGAAAGTAGTAACAAAAGGTAACGGATAAACAGACAGAAGAGACTAGTAATTGGAAAAGAAAAAAATAATGGACAAATAATGAAATAAACTAAACAGATACTGGTAAAATGTAATGAGATTATAAAATACACACTGTTAACAGTCATTTCACGTTGGTCTATACCACGTGGTCTATTCTTACTCACAGCTGTGGCCATCAGGATTTCCTTTAAAGAGAAAAAGGTCAAGTTCCTGAATACGCTATTTCGAAAGAAGAAGAAGAAAAACACTACCTGGTCACGGTTTGTGATCGGGAAAAAACATCATCATTAAGAACCGTAGCTATTTTCTCTCTCTCTCTCTCTCTCTCTCTCTCTCTCTCTCTCTCTCTATCTCTCATCTCTCGCTCTCTCTCTTAGTACTGTTGCAACATCACGTATATTACGCCCCACACACACGTGCGCACGCGCGGTAAGCTTGCTTAAGGGCTGACATAATTTCCATGAGTGGGTTTCAATGGTGGGTTTCAGTGCGCATTCCTACTTCAATATACTTTTGATTCATTCGTGTCCTTTGGCGTTCCTCGCGCGTAGACAGCATGCCTAAAAGGTGACCTGACTTTGTGGCATTATATTATATATATATATATGAATATATATATATATATATATATATTATATATATATATATATATATATATATATATATATATAGACAGAATGAATAATATTAATATAAACCTCAATTAAAGCATTATACACTAAGCATGGTTATACACACATTAGATTCTGTATTTTTCTGTTTTTCTATGCAAAAATACGGTCTCTCTCTCTCTCTCTCTCTCTCTCTCTCTCTCTCTCTCTCCTCAAAATATTGAATGCAAGCCTTAAACCTAAATGAAGGAACAAATGAATAATTCCAGACCTTCGGGGAAAGAGAGAGAGAGAGAGAGCAATTTGTAAAACCAAGAGACAAGATATAATTAAAGTTCAGAATCTTTCCTGGTATATTTCGATAAACCAAAATATCTGTCGTGGAATATAGAAAATCAACGAAAAATCGAGAGTGAGAGAGAGGAGAGTATATGAACTGGATACTTCAGATATGGATTTCAGTTTGAAGAAAATGTGGCCTTATCTGGCCTTGGCAGCAGCTGTTATTAGTGATGTTGTTTGGTGTGGGTGCCTATTCGGTGGCGAGGATTTCTCTCCTGACTGATAATGATGGAGCTGAAGAGCCTAAGGAAAAGGAACTGAACGAGAGAATTGCGGCCTTGCGAGAAGCCATCCTGTGCCAGAGAGAGCAGCGCGTGCACTTGGACAGGACAATAATTCTTGAGCTACAAGAGAGGCTCGACTACCAAGAAGAGACGCAGAAGGCGGGCGGAAGGGAAGAACGCGTTCTTGAAATGCAGATGACTCAGGAGGTGTTGCAACAGCAGGCCTTGCAAGAGAGGACTCAGTCCGCTCGAAGCTGGAACGATAAAGAGTAGAGGGAGAAAACGGCAGCTGGAAGACAAGATGGTCCAAGATGGCCCGAAGAAAAAGCAGCATATGAAGAAGAAAACGTGAAGGGAAATTGGTGAGAGGAACGATGCCCTTTGTGAGAGGATAAGGGAAGTGTCTGGGCAGTGGTCAGACGCAAAGTGCCTGCTTGAGGGGCTGGAGAAACTGCTACGACAGAAGGAGAAAGACGTGCAGCTATAGACGGCAGAAGCGGCGCGGATAGCGAGGCTCATTCAGGAACAAAAAGACTGAAGCGAAAAGTGGGAATCCGACTGGAAAGACTTGGAGGTGAGGTTGGAGCGCCTGCAGAAGGCTTTGGAGGACCTGTTGGAAGGAAAAGCGTGGACTCCAGTGTAAAGTTGAGAGAGCGAAACTCAAGAGAAACGAGCTGGCATGCTTCTAGAGGAAGGAAATGGTGGGCTGGAGTCGCTGAAGAAGAAGGCCGGTGTCCAGGGCGAATGGAACGACCAGATGGATGATGAGGTGGTTGGATGGCTGGGAGGAACGAAGGAGAAAATGGTGTGTGATTTGAAGAGGCTCCAGGAGAAATGAAGACGAATGGAGGAGAGCAAGTGAAAAGTGCAGAAGCTTGTGTGGATGTTGAAGAAATGGCGTGATGAAGACTGGACTGGCCTCATTCAGACGGATAAGATGTGGAAATTATGAGGAAGATGTTTATTGCATGGAAAGTTTGATGTTTATTTTGTGATAAGTTTGTTTGTTAATCGTTGAAGGAAAATGAAGTAGAAGGGAAATAAATAGTTTAAAAACTGTTTTTTTCTTAGAGTTTGATTGATTCATGGATGGAAAAAGAAAGGGAGGGAATATAGAAAGGGTGAAGAAAATAATGGGATTTGTGTAGGTGCCGGGAGAAGAAAGAGGATTAGGAGGAAGCCCCAAGAAATTGAGAGGATTGCGTAGGATTAGAGGAGGTGCCAGGAGAAGAAAGCGAGGATTGAGTAGGATTGGTGGAGTGCAAGGAAAAGAAGTTGAAGATTGAGAGAATCCCCAGGAGAATTGTGAGGATGCAGTGGCATATTTTGGTTACTAAGTACAGAATAGCTATTACACTGTCCGCGAGCGTCCAGGGACGGGCGGGCAGGCGGGCCGGGTCGTTGGTCCGCCAGCAGGTCCCGGGACGGGCGGGCGTCCGTCGAGGCGTTACACCGGGACGGGCGGGCCCCCCCCCCCCGGAGGGGGCGGGCGTCCATCCGAGGTGTCCCGGGACGGGCGGGCGGGCGGGCCGGTCCGCCGAGCGTCCCGGGACGGGCAGAGGCGGGCGGGCGTCCGCCGAGGCGTACCCGGGACGGGTGGGGCGGGCGGGACCGTTCCGCCGCCGAGGGTCCCGGGACGGGCGAGGCCGGGCCGTCCGCTGAGGTTTCCCGGGACGGGCAGGGCGGGCGGGCGTCCGCCTGAGCGTTCCCGGGAGGGGGCGGTGGGGCGTCCGCCGGCGTCCGCCCGGGAGGGGGCGGGCGTCCACCGAGGTCGTCCCGGGAGGGGCGGGCAGGCAGGGAGGGCGTCTGCAAGCGTCGGGATGCATGCGGGCGGGCAGTCCGTCCCGAGTCAGTCCCGGGAGGGGCGGGCGCGGGGCGGGCGTCCCGCCGAGCGTCCCGGGAGGGGCGGTCCGGGGCGGGAGGGGGGCGTCCGCCGAGCGCGGGACGGGCGTGCCGGGCCGGGAGTCCGCCGAGCCGGGTACCCGGGACGGGGGCAGTGCACCGCCGAGGCGTCCCGGGACGGGCGGAGCGGGTCCGCCGAGGCGTTCCCGGGACGGGGCGGGTGGGCGCCAGCTTCCCGGGAGGGCCGGGCGTCCCGCCGAGGCGTGCCCGGGAACGGGGCGGGAGGGCGGGTGTCCGCCGAGCGTCCGGACGGGCGGGCGGGCGTCCGCCCAAGCGTCCCGTGACGGGGCGGGCGTCCGCCGAGCGTCCGGTTAGCGGGCGGGCAAAGGGCGGCGTCCGCCGAGCGTCCCGGGACCGGGCGGTGGACGGGGCGTGGGCGGGCAAGGGCGTCCAGTCCCGACGGGCGGGCGTCCGCCCGGGAGGGGCGGGTAACGGAACGGGCGGGTCCGCCGCAGGTCCGGGACAGGGCGGGTCGGGAGCGTCCCGGGCCGCGCAGGTGGGCGGGTCCCAGCGATCGTCCGTCCGCGAGCGTCCCGGGGACGGGCGGGCGGGAGGCGGGCGTCCGCCGCAGGTCCCGGGACGGGGCGGGCGGGCGTCCGCCGCAGCTCCCGGGACGGGCGGGCGGGCGGGTTCCGTGACCGGGCCGCGGTCCGGGAGCGTCCCCGGGCGGGGCGGGCAGGGCGGGTCGTGGGCGCAGTCCGACGGGCGCGTCCCTGCGGAGCGTCGGGCGGGCGGGCGAGCGTCCCGAAGGTGCGGGCGGGCGGGCGTCAGCCGAGGTCCCGGGATAGGGAGGGCGGGCGGGCGTCCGCCGAGCGTCCGGGGGACGGGCGGGCGGGGGGCGGTCGCCGCAGGTTCCCGGAGACGGTGCGGGCGAGGCGGGCCGTCAGCAGCAGGTCACCGGGACCGGGAGGGACGGGCGGGGGTCAGCCGAGAGGGGTACCCGGGGGAAGGGCGGGCGGGCTTACCGCCGAAGCGTCCGGGAGGTTGCGGGCCCGGCATCCGCCGGAGAGTCCGGGACGGGCGGGCTTGGGCGCCGAGCGTTCCCGGGAGGGGCCCGGGAGCGGGCGGGCGGGTCCGGGCCAGGGACGGTCCCGGGACGGGGCGGGGGAGTGCGTCCGCCGAGCGTCCCGGACCAGGGTCGGGAGCGGCTGCGGGGCGGTCGCCAAGGGCGGGTCCCGTGGCCAGGGCAGGGGGCGTCCCGCCGAGCGTCCCGGGACGGGGGCGGGGCGGGCGGGCCGGGCCGGGGCCGAGGGCGGGTCCAGGGTCACCGGGCGGGCGGAGCGGGCGGTCCGCCCGGAGAGTCCCGGGACGGCGCGGCGGTGCGGGCGGTCCGCCGGGGCAAGGTCACGGGACGGGCGGGCGAGGGCAGGCGTCCGCCGCAGGTCCCGGGACGGGCGGGCGTCCGGGCCGAGCGTCCCGGGACGGGCGGGCGGGCCGGGCGTTCCGCCAGCGGTACCGTAACCCGGACGGGCGGGCGTCCGCCCAAGCGCGGGACGGGCGGGCGCGGGGGGCGTCCAGAAGCCCCAGTCCAGGGACGGGTGGCGGGCGTCCCGCCCAGGGCGTTTGTCCCGGACGGTTGGGGGCTGGGGGGGGGGGGGGCGGTGGGCGGGCGTCCGCCGAGCGTCCCCGGGACGGGCCGGGCCGGGCCGGGCGGTCCGTCCGCCAAGGTCCCGGGACTGGGCGGCGGGCGTACCCGCCCGAGCGTCCCGGGATGGGGCGGGCGGGCTTCCGCCGAGCGTCCCGGGAGGGGCGGGCGGGCGTCCATACCGAGCGTCCCGGAAATTTTTTTTTAGATATAGTTCAATTTGTGAGTGGGGATTGATGGTCGAATTAAGTGGTCTTGTCATGTAATGATCCATTCTTGGACAATCTCGATCGATGTTGCCTCTCATTATTTCGTAATATGCTTCATTACAGTAATCGCACTGACATTTGTTGATGACAGAATCCTCTTTGGTTTTATATAGTATACACACACCACACACTCACAGACAGACAGACACACACACACACACACATATATATATATATATATATATATATATATATACATATATATATATATATATATATATATATATATATATATATATATATATATATATATATATATATATATATATATATATATATATATATATATATATATGGGGATGAAGCCCTATTAATGTTTTATTATATCAGCTGTAGAGCAAACTAGCGTTTATAAATGAACACCATATTATTTTGAAGCTTGAATAGCCTCCGTAGCTTGTTCTATATGAAGAGGGTTCATCTTCCGAATAATAATAGTGTAGATATAAATACAAATTGGAACAGAAATGATAGACGCTGTAGATATAAACTGTCCATTTAGAACAATTCATAATTACAGAATAAACGTAGTAATAAGGTTTGAAAGTATAAGAAATTTAATGATACAAAGAAACGTTAAGAATATTTACGTAAATGTAGATGTTTAGATTATTTGTTATCAGAGGTCATTTAGAGAGAAGGGAGGACATTGCGTTGGTGAAGTGGGTAACTGGAAACTGTCGAGAGGAAGTCCTGAAGACTTCTGGATGGGTTGAATGAAAATTGCACACAACGGCATAGCTTGAAGTATCCAGGTAGCTTGAGTTTCAGTTTGCAAATTGAGGTGGATGTTTAAGTGGTTATTTTAGGGGTGGGGACCGATGTCCCCACCAGTGAGTTTTCTGCACGGCGGATCTCTCACTGATTCAGCTTGGCTACGTAGTAGTTGTTCTACTGGAAATGAATGGAGAGAAGATTAAGGAACAGATATTATCTTACTATAATGGACGTTATGTCTGTACATCCGTCTGTCATTCAATCACGGCCAAACGGCTGGTTCGATGGGCATGAAATTTGGCAACGGGTTTTTGGAGGGGACCCCTAAAATGGTTTATAATGAGGTTTCAAGCAACAAAAGGCACCAAAGGCGCCGGAGGGGGCGGGGCGCCTTCCTTCCCCAAAACGTGGCTGGTTCAGCCTGTGGACTTGACGTTACGAATTTACCATACCTAATTTTCAGTATAACGTAGTAAATAATATGACTTTCGATTTTCGGTATACATACTAAATATGACTTACTATCGAATACTGTGGGGGTAAAGACATCAATGGCACGAAGGGGGGGTCGGGATTAAGCAGGGATGAACAAAGAGAGAGTGAGAGGGAAAGGAAGTGAGAGAGTTACAAGGATTAGGATGTCTCAAAGACTTGTCAGTCCATTCGAGGAGACATCGTGTGCTCACTTATCTGTAGGAGCATGTATTACTGTGCATTCACAGTGTCCTAATAATTTTGTCTAGCTTTCTTTTTAACTTTCCACACTGTTGCTGTTTACAACTTCTGGGTGGCAGTTTATTAAGAGGGAGGGTAGAGTGGTGTTAGGGAGAGGAAAGAGAGTAAGAAACAGAGAAGGTTGGAGAGAGAGAGAGAGAGAGAGAGAGAGAGAGAGAGAGAGAGAGAGAGAGAATTTTTTGGTTGCCATTCAGAGTTACCCCGGGCAGCGCTGGGTTAGTCAGCTAGTCATAATAAAAGCTGTAGGTAGTGTGGTGCTGTCGGAGGTGAATACAGTGCTAAGCTGATAGAATGAGTTGCATGGAGATGTGTTGAAAAATGGAGGATACAGGAGATGCAGAGCTGAGTGATACAATTTTGAGTATGTAAAAAGGGTAGTAAAGAGGTTGGAGGATGGAGAAAGACCAAGGGTTGATGGGATTACAAATGATCTACCATAGTACGGCGGTGAAAATGTAAGTGTTGACTGGAGTGTGGCGACGGTATGTCTGGACGAGAGAAAGGGTTTTCAGTAGTGTTGAGAAATAATGGTGACAGTGGGTAGGAGTAATGGTGACATAGGAATCTTGAGCCTTTTCTTTTAGTCATAACGCTCCTTCATAAAACGGGGAAGATACATAAGTGAGATTTTGATTGAAAAAGTAAGAATAATTAATTAAGACAAGTAAGAGTGTATAAAGGAAGTGCTTTTCATGAAACCATATATGGAAGACGTTTGGGAGTGAAAGAAATAATATGTATTTTATTTGACTTGTATGGTCCTAGAAGCAGCTTAAGATAAAATTGATAGAGAGGCAAAGCGGAGGATGCTGACGGTATTATGATAGAGGTAATTAGCTGGGAGCTGTTAAGAGTTTTTATGGGCGCAGAAATGTAAACAGGAAGGTCTGGTGGGCCAGAGGTGAGGAGAGTGATGAGGAGAAGAGGCAAAGGATGGAAAAGAATGTTTTTTGGGAGAGAAAATGGGTCTTGAATGGAGAGTAGAGTAACTGATATTTGTAGATAATAACCAGCACTGTAGGCATTACTTAAGGTTCTTTGCAGCATGACTTCGCCCCCAGCACCCTTTCATAACATTTTGATTCATAGTGCAACTGCGAGGTCTTCCTCCTTTTACACCTTTCAAACCTTGTACTGTCAATTTCCATTTCAGCGCTGAATGACCTTTAGAGGTCCCCAGTTACTGTTTGGCCTTTGGCCTAAATTTTATATTCAATTCAATTCGATTTGGAAGAAGGTAATTATATAGAAATGCTGTAAAATGCTAATATATGACCGAACAAAATGGGAAACATCCATCCCATGTATAGTAAAACGTATGAATACTATGAGTAAGGATAGCGTTAAAATGTAAAATATCTCTCAAATTCCTTGACCACTGATTTGACACCCTGAGCCGAAAGAGAGAGGTCAATGGATTCAGTTAAACTGTGTGGTCAGATGTGTCAGTCTCCTTGTTTGAAATGGGTTTGAAAATTATTTTGACTGTGTGATACCCTTGATTCGTCGCTCTGATCACGGCTTTCTGTAACTTATTTTATCAGTTTTTTTTCAGGTTTTATTCTTTCATATTATTCATTCTTGATCTCACATAGAACTCAGGCAGAAATTTTTGTTTATCAATTTGTTCGTTATATTTCGTCTCATTTTTCTACGACATTGCTTTTCATTACACAAGTTCCTGCTTTCGTTACACTCCCTAAAAGTACGCACATAACAGCTGTAGTGTAGATTGGAAGAGATCTGTAATAGTTGGTATAAGAAAGACAAATATGAAAACTACAATTATGCGGAATCAGGCCCCGTTGAAATCACACAGAGTCCGTGAAGATTCAGGGTAGATCGAGTAGTGATCGCTGTCACCTGCATAGAGGCGATATGGCAGATTGAATAAACTTCTCGAGGGAATGTTCTGTCATGAACTTGCTACTTTCCACCGTAGCTTTTGTCGTGGCTTGAGCAGTCTATGGTTCGTAGACCTGAGATATAACTCGCGGCCTCTGTAAACCCCAACCGCAGCTTACCTGTAGCATAAATATCCCCCAAGGTGTGAATGTGGACCCCTTTCTATCTAAGCGTTGGATGACTCGATATTCTGAGTCAGTTGACGACGTCGATATTCCCCATGATGGAATTCTTGATAGGCCTCGATGTATCTGAAATAAGCTAATGTAGGTCAGGCCCATATGTG
Source organism: Macrobrachium nipponense (assembly GCF_015104395.2). Taxonomy (NCBI): domain Eukaryota; kingdom Metazoa; phylum Arthropoda; class Malacostraca; order Decapoda; family Palaemonidae; genus Macrobrachium; species Macrobrachium nipponense. The sequence continues at coordinate 24,073,804 of NC_061102.1, forward strand.
AGAATTAATCTATGGCTTTGAGTCAAGGATCTATGTGTACTGCATATGGGTTTCAGTCAGTGTTTGTCAGCCTTGGGCGTAAAGGTCGCTGGGGACTGAAGTCTAGTATTTGTTGGGCAGAGTTGGTATTAACGCAAAACGGTTTACATCTACGGCAGGTTTTCATCTACGGTAAATGGCTGCAAAAAGTAGAATGGATTATAGAGTATGCGAGAAAGTCCATCGGACTTAAATGTTTGGTCCTTTGATAGAAACTGGCAGTTGCAGTAGAATTTATTGTTACTGCGTCATGCACCAGACCTGATGGAATTATACTGATGTCCACTCGATTTATTTTCTTTTCCTCTGACGAGATGTACTTCAATAAATAGTAATTCCTGTTGAGTGGAATTTCAGGTGGTAATGAATAGCATAAAATCTGTAACCCGTCCATTGTGGAATTTGAATCGGCTCCAGCTAAGGCAAAATTCTCTGGACGTGAATATTATTGAATCGGAAAAAAAACTCTAAATTTAAATAAAGAATATTAATAGTTTTCAAATAATTGTATTCTTTAAAAGTGTACGTCTAAATTGAAGACACGGGTCAACCGAGTAATGATATGATAAAAATAATGAATGGCAAAGTAAAAGGATTAACTCTCAGGATACGTAGTTCCAGTCTCACGGGTACTGTGTGGAAATTGGCTGCTCGAGGATCATTCGAGTTAGATCAGGACTTCATGCCATGTGAATCTATATGTAGAAGAGTTTGCCTTTTATTCTGTTCAGTGACTCTTTTTAATAATTCTGTGTTGAGATATTGAGGCTCCCAAGAAGTTTAACATTCTCTCTCTCTCTCTCTCTCTCTCTCTCTCTCTCTCTCTCTCTCTCTCTCTCTCTCTCTCTCTCTCTCTCTCTCTCTCCAGAAGATTAAACAGCAACAGTGTGGGAAGGTTTAAAAGAAAGCTAGACAAAATCATTAGGACGCTGTGTATGAACAGTAAAACATGCTCCAAGAGATAAGTGAGCACGCGATGTCTCCTCGGATGGACTAATAAGTCTTTGAGACATTCTAATCCTTTTAACTCTCTCTCTCTCTCTCTCTCTCTCTCTCTCTCTCTCTCTCTCTCTGTAGTAAATTTCCCCCCCCCCATCTTGGTGGTCATATACACCCTAGAAGAATTATCATCCACCTCTCTCTCTCTCTCTCTGTGTGGTAAATTGTCCCCCCATCTTGGAGCCCATATACACCCTAGAAGAATTATCATCCACCTTTTAAATAAAAAAAAATGGTTACGCAAGTTGCCCGTTTGAATGGCAGTATTGTTGTCCGCGTAGTACCGTGGTGGGGCATATGGGCTACAAATTATTAATTCCCCTTTTCAATTCTCCAAGTGCCATGTTGCACAAGATCAGAGGATAGGTTTATGCTTCCTTTTTATTTAATAATTAGAATTGATTTTTAGTTTACCTTACTTTTGAATTAATTATTTTGGGAATGTAGGTATATCTTCAGCAGACAGAGTAATGCGACAATTATTGTGCATTGTACAAACGCGTTTATATATATATATATATATATTATATATACATATATATATATATATATATATATATATATATATATAGTATATATAATACATACATGCCTATATATTCATATACTTTAAAAAAAAATAATATATATATATATAATATATTATATATCTTATATATAGATAAATATACATACATGCCTATGTATATATATATATATATATAATAGATATATATATATATATATATATAGATATATATATATAAGTCTATCACATTACCGTGATTCATATACATATATCGAACTACATATGTCCTTTAATATCTAATTCGCTCTACCTCGGAATTAACTATATTTTCATATATGCTTAACCGAGGGGGAATTTATTAAGCGATTAATAGAATTGGCCATCGGCAGGCGCGGTGTCGGGGTGGTTTAAGGGCTTCACTGCCAGTCCTGGGATTGGGAAGTCGCTGGTTCGCGCCTGTCGATGGCCAATTCTATTATCGCTTAATAAAATTCCCCCCTCGGTTAAGCATATATGAAAATATATTAATTCCGAGGTAGAGCGAATTAGATATTAAAGGACATATGTAGTTCGATATATATATATATATATATATATTAATATATATATTATATATTATATATATATATCCTTTAATATCAATTTCACCTAGAAGGTATTATGTATGGCGAGTGCTTCTGCCCCGCCCCACCCCAGGTTCGAACCTGTGCATTTTGTATATGATGCCAGAGATTGATACAGAGATAACTACTTATGCTTCCTTTCATGATGGTGTTTTATATAACATATATATATATATATATATATATATATATATATATTGTATTATATATATATATATATATGTATATAGATATATATATATATATATATTATATATATATATATATATGTGTGTGTGTGTATATAATATATAATATGTATTTATATATATATATATATATATGTGTGTATATATATATATATATATATATATATATATATATATATATATATATATATATATATATAAGGAGAGAGAGAGAGAGAGAGAGAGAGAGAGAGAGAGAGAGAGAGAGAGAGAGAGATCCATAATGCTTTCTGTTAACCTTTTCTTTCACTTTCTCCATTTCTCCATGAAATTCATAACAATAAGTCTTCCTGATTACTCTTGACTAGTTCATATCTTCCTGTTCAATTTCCACGACAGTCGTACTTTATATACGCATTTTCCCTCTTGTTTTCAGTAAGAATTCGCTCAGACTGTCTGGTATCAGGCATTTCCAGAACAACCGTCTTCCGTTGACGCCTGAGCCTGATCAAATTTCGCGTCGTTAGCGTGATGCCATCATTACACGACATATGTAACAAGACGCATCTGGGTTATCCTAGTTAATATTAGCATCACAGCACGAATAAGATTAGTAGTATTACGGCGCTGGTGTGTCCTTTGTCGCATTGATCGATTGTAATTCATTACTGATTTTACTGCGGGGCGGGGTAGTACCCCTGTGATGTTCCCTTCTTGGGGAGGGAGGTCGCTCCGATGACATTCCCCTTCTTGGGAGATGTTACGTTTACAATATCTCGTTGGTGCTGTGTCATTATCACTCGGCTGCTTTGTGTCTGTGTCCTGCCTTCATTGTGTTTTCCTTGTCTTGTTTGCTCTCCTTCAGAGTGATTAGTCACTTTGGCGCAGAGCCTGGAATATCATCGTGTTTGTCCGCGAGTTCATTGAATTGTATGGAATGGGGTTTCAAGTTTAAAAGCAAGCGTGACTAGATAACTTTGAGTGTAAGAAGAGTGGGCGTGATATTCATACGTCATTTCCCTTTTGTCCGCTAGAGTTTTGGCCACTTACTCCTTCACTGATATTTACACAGAAGGCTTGACTTTGTTTATTGTCGCCTCATTTGACGAACACTTGGGGTGTTTGTCGAACCCTGTAGATTTTACGGCAATTTGTTGTTGGTTCCTGTTACTGACGACATTTTTTGGCAAAGGGTTTTATTTTCCCAAGAAGTTTCCGCAGCTTTATGTTGGAAAAAGTTTCCAGCTAGAGGTTTAGTATCATGATGACAGTATCAAAAAACTTCCGTTTCCGTGATGTTTAGTTTTGTAAAATTGTGTTTCGCATTTTGCAGTTTAAGTTTTACACTGTTACTCAACCAGGAAAACAAATGTATGAAATTGTGATTTCAAAGCATATAGTACATCATTTCCCATGAAGTTTACTAATAATTTTCAGAAGTTTTTCAAGTTTATTGAAAATAAAGTGATACATTCGTTTTTTTCTTTTACTTTAGTTTAACCAGACCACTGAGTTAATTAATTAACTCGATACATTAGAGTACCCAGGTTACTTTTTAGAGGATTATTTGTCCCTTATATGTATATGATATATACAAACATACTATATATATATATATATATATATATATATATATATATATATATATATTATATATGTGTGTATATATATATATATATGATATATATATATATATATATCTATATATAGATAGATATAAAGGTAAAATATTTCAGGGTCGTTAAGACCGAAAGATCTCGGCATTTCTCGTTTTTCATTTTCCTCTGTGAACAATACCTTTATTTATACATAGCCTCACGTTTTATATATTTCGTGATCAAGTTATTGATTTATATATATATATATATATATATATATATATATATATATATATATATATATATATATATATATATATATATATATATATACTATATATATATATATATATATATATATATATATATATTATATATATATATAGTTTTTTGGACAATCTTATTATGAACTAAACGCTATTTCATATTTGAATATTGGAATTAGAGCTGAATCCACTCCTCACTTACTGGCATAGTTAGGTTTCTGAGACCACGTCGTTTATAGCCCCTTGTGAATCTGCATAATTCGGATTTCACTCAGCATCACCTTTAGTTGTTTTTGACTGTTTATTTTAGTACACTACCTTTTTCTCTCATTCAGTTCAACGTTGGCCTAGTGCATTTCGCGCTCGGCTACCAATCCGGTGGTCCGAAGTTCGATTCTCGCCTCGGTCAACGCGGAACCAGAGGAATTTATTTCTGGTGATAGAAATTCATTTCCTCGATACAATGTGGTTCAATGCCCATAATAAGCTGTAGGTCCCGTTGCTAGATAACCATTTTGTGTTCCTAGTCACGTAAAAATATCTAATCCTTCGGGCCAGGCCCGCCCCAGGAGAGCTGTTAATCAAAGCTCCAGTGGTCTGGTAAACTAAGATATACTTCACTTTTTTTCTCTTTCATTCTTTATTAAGTGAACCTTTATTTGATGACCTTTATGGAATCCACAGTCTTATGAATGTTTTATTGTCTGGTTAGGAATTTTCAATTGACGACGTGGTCTTTTTGTTTTCACAGACCTTTGTAGGCCTTTTTCAACATTTCAGTTTGAGTGTACACACCACACGAAAGTAGACATAAAATCGAACATATATATCGCCATTTAATACAAATTTTATTTTTGTGTGGTTTGTTTCTCTACCTTTAATGTTGTAAAAATATCAATGCTTAATTCTCAAACATTTGGAGGACTTTTGATGACGTAATCTAGAACATGTGACAAGAAAGCAGGCTCATTTGCATACTTTTGGCCGCATCGAGCACCATACTGTGATGTCACCGATTCTCAGATAAACCGCAAGGGCGCCCCACCCTCCCTCCCCCCCTTTCTTTTATCATATGACTGTCAGGCCCAATTTTAGTATTCTAATCCCAGTGGTCAGTTAGGGAATTAGTTAATCACAATTTTTTTATTTGCTGGATTCCATTTCTACGTGTTCCTGCAGTGTTTGCATTTTAGACACGCATTGAAAAAGGAAATAATGTGATTTCCATTTAAGTTATGGAGTCTGATAGTTAAGAAAAATGGAAACCCCGAACCTAACAAAATGTAATGATAGTTAAGAAAAATGGAAACCCCGAACTTAATTCAAAATTGTACAAAAGAGAAAAGAAGGATAAGAACTGCCAAATGGACTTAGTGCGTTGTTCTGTCAGTTTATTGTTCATGAGGATATGAAAGTTGTTATGCCTCTATAGTACAGCGGCATAGCAAACAAATTCATAAGAATTGTGCATTTGGTGATGGAAGCACCAAACATGGAGGAATGATAGAATATTATATTGGGAACATTTTCAGATATGGAACCACTTTTGTAGTAACCCCAAAGTGGCCGCCATATTGGATTTCAAAATGGCGGCTTACAAATCTTTAATTACGGATAATTCTGGTTATATACCAGCTAGAGACTGTTTAGTCTAGATATACATATTTGAGGTCAAGGAATTGAATGGTTCTAGTTAGAAGTTGATTTGTGACGCCATATTGGATTTCAAGATGGTAGGCTAAAAAAAAAGAAATTTATGACTGATATATTTGGTTATGTGCCAGCTATACTTGATTCTGGTGTCTCTATGTACAAATGTGAATCCAAGGAATTAATAGTTGTAATGAAACATGTTTCAATTCCATTATCAACTAATAATCAAGTGATAATCCCATAATTATATTGGCACATTTTATATGCATGTAATATACACACGACAAGCAAGAGAACTTGCGTATCAATCAATTCAATAACACGTAAGTTCTGCACAGTTCCAATTCAGTCTGAGCAATCACCATCACAGCCACATAGTGCTGTGCATTTCAGAGCTGCTTTCTTACACTTGCATCTCCCACTGCAACCTTTTTTGCACCCACAAGAGATCAGTTCATAGCAGGATTTGGCAGCTTCTGGTAGTGTTGTCCACAAAGGATCAAACTGTCCGTCATTTTCCACCCACCCCCCCAGTCACATGGTGATGGTAGAGTGCAGTGTGGGACAAGAGAACTGCCCCGCCCCCAACAATATCCACCCTGGTACGTTGCCCTCTTCACATGCTGTTCTAGGGCTGCCTGTGTTGGAGGTATTGCTTCAATAGATCGCGCTTTCTTTGCAAAGAGTTTCTTCCTTGCCAGATTCACCTCTGAACATGTACATGTTCGGTCGTACAGGAGTACTATGTATCTCTCCAGGGTTGCCAATGTGTCCCCAGAAATCTCACTTGGTGCAGATGCCAAGGTCAGAAATGCATTTGTCACTTCGGGGGGTGGGAAAATGTCCATACTGCCCATGCAGTTATCTTGCCACGACCTGCAAAGCTCGAGACTGTATCACACCTGTGATTGCATGGAAGACTGGCAGTGCCTTGGATTTGTCTGGCCCCAGTGAAGCAGCCAGCTTGTGTGCTGCTATGTAGCGGAAGCTCTTGCCAGTACCAATTGCTAGCCATAGTTCATCGACTGCCTCATGTAGCTCCTGGGCCATCCACACAGCAAGAACCACCACATCTGGTCCACGGTACGGATGAGTATTCTGCGGTGGTCCAGATTTAACAGCATCTGCTGCATGAACCATCATGCGCGTGTCCACTTCCTCCTGATTGCATGGGGCCAAGCTGCTGTGTCTTCAAAGGGTGGTACAGCAATGACATATTGATAATAAGCATAAAATGTCATATATTTGGTGAAGGGCGGTCAACTGATCATCAAAAAATCTATATGAAATTAAAAACATTTTTAATATACAGATCCATGACAATGTGGGTACATGTATTGACATATGATATAAACAGGGGGATTCAGATTACCTGTTGACCGTCAGTAGCAATCAGCTGTTTCTCTGGCACATTGATGGACTCCATGACCTGCCTTAGACAGGAAGCGGAAGAGTTGTTCCTTGTTCTCGTCGACACGGAGGAATGTGTGCCAGTTCTCTGGTAACCGGCAGTGCCAGTAAACACGTCTGCGGATTCCCTTGCCTCTGTTAGCCCTTGCAGTTGCCTTCAAGCTGCCTGAGTTTGCATAGCGGTCCCACACTAGATCCAGACGAGAATGATTTTGAAGCTGTGACAGAATGTATGGAACGAATACGTCTGTGGCATAGTCAAGAAATGTTTTGCTGTGGCCAGGGTTCAGCATTTGAACCACTGCAGCCCCATCGAGGATCACAGAAGAGACTTGTGGTGGGTGAGACGTTGGTTCAACAAGCTGTTCCAAAGGCCTCAGCAAGTCAGATTTGGAACCAAAAGCGGATCCGTCCATTTTGTGATAGTGCAGGCGGGTGTGCACTGTTCTCATGTTTGAAGAACTGCTCGAGATCGCCATCTCTGGTTTGGCATGCGATGTAGTCCTGGAGAAAAGCTCTGAATCACTCCTTGCAGAGGCGAGTTGTTGCTTTGCTCTTATTGGCACTTTTTCCCCTTGATGGATGCAAATAATGGAAGTTTGTTGCGTTTGATGACATCATTGAGTTGGTTTGGATCTGTCGCCAGACGTTCCTTCACAATAAATGGAACTGATCTCGCCCCATCTGCACAGCTGTACGCACACTCTCTACTGCAGCTGGGCCCCAGGATCTCCTGTGTGTCTAGGACCAGCAAATCTGTGCTTTCTTCTTCAAAGGGTTGCCCATCTCCTCGATGACTGCTGTCAGTGCACAAACATCTTGGACAATTTTCTTCTGTACACTGTTGGTTTGCTCATGGTGGTGGGTGTGCTCTCCTCTTTGGTGCAGTTGTTGTGAGGTCTCAAATTCTGTGATGACCCGAGCAACTTCAGGGCCAGCCACCACTTGGATTTTCAGTGAGACCCACTGCCCCGCCATCACCTTTGACCATGGCATTGTTTTGCTCATGTGCCTGGTCTAAGGCAATGGCGGAAAAAGCATGCCTGGTCTTCTTGGATGTGAAGTGGCCCATATGGAACTTGTTGGCAGCAACATCTGGATGTTTCTCTGCAAGGCAAAACCATGTCCCTGATGTGCACTGGAAACCAGCGAGCATAGTGGACATGATCCAATGCAGCAAACCATGCAGCTAGCTCTGGTCGGGTGTCCATGTACAGTGTGAAGTTCGACTCTCTAAGTGAACGTATGAAGAGGAGTTATAGAGACTCCAGGTGAAGTACATGGGCCCAGTACTGAAACTGGGGACATGCTACTGCTCTCATGTCACACCATGCCTCAAAACTGCAATAGTTCCTAACTCTTGCTGTCGCTCTTTCTTTGTATCTAGTATATGCATGGTGCTGAAGTATGTGCAGGGCAGCAGCAGTTACTTGGTGGGCGCGTCTTTTTGTACGGCTGACATGAGCTGCATGCAGGAAGGAGTCTGCTGTGCCTGTTGTTGGCTATCTCTGCCTGAACAATGGCCTCTGTCCAACACTGTCTTGCAGCCAGTTTCCTGCTGTCTTCCAAGCTGCCATCTGTGTGTAGAGCGCCTAGCATTACTACAAATAGATCTTCACCAAATGTGTCTGGCCAGTTCCATTGCACCTCCTTGGCGATTGCATACAGTGGTTGGTCCAGTGTGATGACGGGTATCTGTCCAGGATTTAGCTCATTGACTGCTGCTTTCACTACATCCATGGCATGACGGATCATTGCCCACTGAGTGGGCTTGGTCATGGAAGAGGGGTAGCAAGCAGTGGGTGTGACTGTGATATTGTATGCTGGGCTGCTTGGCTCTCTGCATGATGTGCAGCCCACGAAATGTTTCCTGGATTCTGCGTATCGCCACTGTCACATGCATCCTTCACAGTCTGGAGCCACTTCTTCTCTTTATCGAGCTCAGCTTGTGCAGGATTCCTCTGCAGTGACGCTTGGGTTCCAGCTGGTACATGGTTTTTTTGGGCAGGTGAAGTAACTGGCTGTACACTGTATAATACCGTGGAAGGTCATCCACAGCCTTGACATTGGAGATACCCCCGATGATGACAATACCTCGGTCTGTGCCTTGATTGTCATAGTCTGGATGTTGTATTAATGAAATACCAGTTCCATGGAATGAGTCATGTGCTGTCGTGGAGCTGGGATTGTGGTCTATATTATCCACAGCTGCTGTGGTGAACACTCTACTGCGGAGCTTTGGGGGGCAAACCACCTTTTCCATCTGAAAGTGCTGACATGTCCCATTGCCCAGCTCTGCAGAGATCCGTAGCACTATCATATGCAATGCTGATCCCTAGTCCAGATAGTGTGTCACTAATTCCTCTTTCTCGTATGGGCATGAAGCATCAAGCCAAGATATATTGGCAAGGGAGTCTCTTGACTGATGCTGTGTCGCACGTCTGTGCCTGCACCTCTTCTCTCATGTTTCACACTGTTGTATTTGATTAGTTGAGCTATGGTCAAAGATGCTGAGGATGATGATTGACGTGCCTGGTTTTTGATGCCTGCACCCTCTAGCATCATGGAGACCATTGTCAGCAGCAGTTGTGGCACAGACTCTCTTGGCATTTGTCTGAGAAGGAACCTTGAAAGGCTGAGATGACTGAACATATCCTTCCTTATAATGCGGGCAGCTCGTGCCAGATGCACAGCATCACTGTCAATGTAATGTTGACATGCTTTGGCTAGTGGCATGCCAATGTCTTCCTTATACACCAGCAGGATATCTCGTCCCTTTCTGTGCTCCTGCAGATCAGGCAAATATGCCAGGATTCGCTCCTTGAGTCTGGTTGTATGGACTCGTGTTTCCAGCACAATGCCGAGCTGTTCCATTCTTGTTGTGTACAGCTTAGTGAGGTCTGCCATCTTGAACACAGGAGCAGTGTCCTCTTCTTTTGCAGTTTCCTCTATGTATGTTACCAGTTCAGACAGGACTATTGCTGAAATGACATCTACTTTGCTCTGGCTTTCCTCAGCAAGTGTTTTTTTTTTGCTGCCCTCTCGCGGTTGTATAGGGATGTCAAACATTTCTTGTGGTACTTGGCCTCTCTTGCCACCATATCCCCAGCACTCAGTTGGGCTAACAGAGTGGTATCCTCAAGAAACTCGGCAGCGTTGCGAACGTGTTCATCTAGTTCCAGTGTCGCTACTTGATGAAACTCTGAACCAAGCTGTTGGTGGCAGAAGAAGCATAGACGATTGCGTATGTTTTTGACACAAGCTGCCTTAGATCTAGTTCGCTTGTACTCATCTGTGCTTGTACTGGCGGCAGGGCTTCCTTCAGAATGACCTCTTTTCTGTGCCCATTGTAGCTTGGTAGTGTTGTATTTCACCCTGCATGACTTGTGCCACTTGGTTTGGTGGGCAGCCAGAGTGGCAGCTATCCCTTGGCCTTCATCTAGTTGTTGTAAGTCCATATCTTGTGGCAGCTCACCTAGTTCACTGAATGCTAACATATTGTCCTCAAATGTCTTGTATCCAGCACCTGCATCTTTTCTTTTAGTTGCAGCAGGACACTGTAGGGACTCTTCTATATCAGCTTGACACAGAACACAGAGTTCCCAGTCCAGTTTTGGTGTGGGAGTTAGAGACTTGGAAACATCAACTACCTTGAACCGTTTCGACATGGTTGAAATCTGGAATAGAAAGAAAAATACCAGAATCAAGTATATAGCTGACACAGAACAAAATATATCAGTCATAAATTTCTCTTTTTTTTAGCCTACCATCTTGAAATCCAATATGGCGTCACCAAATCAACTTCTAACTAGAACCATTCAATTCCTTGACCTCAAATATGTATATCTAGACACTAAAACCAAGTTTCTAGCTGGTATATAACCAGAATTATCTGTAATTAAAGATTTTTAAGCCGCCATTTTGAAATCCAATATGGCGGCGACTTTGGGATTACTACAAAAGTGGTTCCATATCTGAAAATGTTCCCCCATTATAATATTGATCATTCCTCTATGTTTGGTGCTTTCCATCACAAAATGCACAATTGGTTTTCTATGCCGCTGCACTACTAAGTCCTAGTGGAAAGTATAGGGGTAGATTGCTATGGTTAGCCCAGTTGTCTTAGCAGCACGTGACTTTCACCTCGCTCTCTAATGTGGTCCTACCTCCCCAGTTTTGCAGTTGAACTTTTCAGTCTGCATCCAGAAAGGTTTTTTTTATCTTTAAACTTGAATAACATTTTCCTACAAAATCAATATAAATAAAAATCTAAACATATAGTTTACAAATTCTTTAGTTACATACTTGGAATTATTGCTTGTATATCTACATTTGATATACATCCTTTGTGCTTCTAATTTATTTTTCTAACGAACAATTATATTTTGACAGCTATTGTTGTGTTTATAACACATCCGCAAACAAGACAAATATTTAGCCGGTGATCAACAAAATGGCAGTGTTTTTATCAACAATTGATTTTGCTGCTATATCATAGAATAATAGTTTCAAGGAACTATAATCATTTAGTTTACAGCATTTCCTAAGAATAGAATTAAACCAGAAAGGTTTCAGTTGTATTCTGTCTGCTAATCTCGATTCCGTGTGGATTCATATCTCGTTGATTCAGGACATTAATAGGATAGATAGCCACTCTTGAATATCAGAGGGCTGTCTGTCCACTGTCCACGAACTTCTGGAACCTCTGTTAGGACAGGGTGCGGGGCTTGCAACTTCATCCCAAATTATAATACACCACAGTCCATACGTCCTTGAAATTATTATTATATATATATATATATAATATATATATATATATATATATATATAAATATATATATAAAAGCTTTAAGAAAATATCACAGTGACCTAATAAATATAAGCCAAAGAATGTACAAACTTAACGCCTTTTTTTGCTAAAGAGATTTTTAAGCTTGTTTTCGAATGATCGCAAGCTGAGTTGGTCCCTATCTTTTGTGTACTGGTTTTAACTCGTTTCCTGAACTGTAATTATTGTTGTTGTAATTTTTTCCGTGCTCTTATGTTTAGTTTGTAACTCAGCGGCAGTGGTTTTACCTTTGTACGTAGAAAGTGTGTCGCAAGAACAAGAAAACTTTATATATTTGTCTGATTATATAATGTAACACATAATATATATATATATATATATATATATATATATATATATATATATATATATATATATATATAATATATAACTAAAGGTTTTTGGTTTTTGCCACGAAGGAAAAATTGAAAAGCGATATAGCCAAGCACTTTCGGTCTAGTGCGAACGAAATTGCTTGGCTATCTCGCTTTCAATTTTTCCTTCGTGGCAAAAACCTTTAGTTATACATACCATCACGTTTTATATTCTTCGTGATCAAGTTATTCTATATATATATATATATATATATATATATAATATATATATATATATAATAGAGAGAGAGAGAGAGAGAGAGAGAGAGAGAGAGAGAGAGATAGTGTATGTATAATTTATACATATGTGTATTTATATATTACATATAAATATAGCAATGTATATGCATTATATATACAGATATATATATAGTTTTCTTGTTCTTGCGACATATTTACTACGTACAAAGGTAAAACAATACCGCTGAGTTACAACTAAATATGAGAGCACGGGAAAAATTACAACCAAAAAAAAAAAATAAAAAAAATTAAAAAAAATTAAAAAAAATTATATATATATATATATATATATATATATATATATATATATATATATATATATATATATATTATATAAAACAAACTGCTTGGGTTACAAACGTGTGTTTACTTAAGCGTACAGTTAGCGAACGCGAGTGTTTGTCCAAAATAAACGTAACCTGCCGCAAACGAAGACAACTTTCCTTCGTCATCGGTGGTGGTCATCGTGCAACCGCTACTTGTGGTTTCGACCAGAATGAGACGGATGAAGACGATCACTTGAGGCTAGATGGAGAAGAACCTTCGAATTGTGTTGCAGGTTGAAATTTTGTGTTGTGGCCATGCCCATGTGTCCCATTTAATGCGGGGGGAGGGAGGGGGGTGGCGTTGGGCAGGCACGAACAATTATAAAGAGGGTAGTTTAGTTAGGTCAGAGGCATTGCAAGTTGCATCGGATGTCGATTGAGTATTTTTCCTACGTGTTACAATTTTATACATTTGCTCTTGAGTATTTTTTAAATTTACTTATCCTCCTTCCTCTGAATTTTCTTTTATTTTCTCAGGCGAGGATTTTTTTTTTTTTTTTTATCACATTCATTTGGATGAGATTGCACTGTTATTAGTTCAAAGACCTTAAGTATTTAGGTTTTTACGTTTACCTGAATAGACATTAACTGTGGTCATCTTGAGTTCAAGATAGATCTTGTTAAGAAAGATTGATAGTTGTTATCCGGTGCTTAAGATAGCTCTTGATAGGGGCAAGATTGTCTAGTTTTCTTGAGTCCAAGATTCCATAGATCCTGAATAGGTCAAGATTATCAGCAATTTTTCTGAGCTCAAAGTAGCTCTTTGTACGGTTAAGATTGCCTAGCTTTCTTAAACTCAAGATTGATCTAGTAGATAAAGTCAAAATTAATTACAGTCTTCTTGAGCGCATTACAACCACTTTTTATAAGGTCATGATTGATTGTAGTTCTTCTGCACTCAAGAGAGCTCTAGATTAAATCAGGATATAATGTAATTTTACTGACGTCAAGATAGCTCTTGATAAAGTCACAATTGACTGCAGTTTTCCCGAACTCAAAATAGTTTTTGATAAGGTCAGGAATGACTAATTTGCCTGAGCTTTTGATAAGGTCAAGATTGACTGCCATTTTCTTATGCCCAGGATACCAGTTGATAAGGTTAAGATTGACTTTTTTTTTTTCTTTTTTTTTTTTTAACTCAGCAGAGCAGTTGATAAGATCAAGATTGTGAATTCAAGAAACTCCAGTTTACCCTGTTAAAATCCTGATATAATGTAAGCTATACTGACTCAAGATAGCCTCGATAAGATCAGTTTGCTGGAGTTTGCCTGAGTTCAGATCAAAATTGTTAGTAAGTGCCCGGAAATCAAGATAACATATGATAAGATCAAGGTTGAGTAATTTTGACTTGAAATAGCTCAAGATAGTTCTTGACAAGGCCACGAATGTCTATAGTAGATTCACATCAACCGTGCATTTAATATCTAGGCCCGTCCCTTTCGACGCTCCTGATTGGCTATTGATAAGCCAATGACAGGACTGGAAACTCAGTCTCTCTCGAGAGTTCACATGGGTAGGAGCTATGTTCCACCTCTCCTGAGGGATGCTGTTGAAAGACGTATCCGTCAGGAGATGATGAAGATAGATCCTACCCATGTGAACTTTCGAGAGAGACTGAGAGTTTCCAGCCCTGTCATTGGCTTATCAACAGCCAATCAGGAGCGTCGAAAGGGACGGGCCTAGACATCAAATGCACCGTTGATGTGAGTCTACTATAGTTTTCCTGACTATTAGATTGTCAGTGTCAAGATGGTCTCAAGAGAAAGATGAAAATGCCTGTAGGGAAGGGGACGTCAGGTTCGTTAAAACTTCACTGCAGGTAATGTTTGATGCATCACCGTAGGGAGCACCTCAGTGGCGTGATCGGTATGGTCTTGGCCTGCCACCTCGGTGGCGCCGCGAGTTCGATTCTCGGGCATTCCATTGAGGTGTGAGAGATATGTATTTCTGGTGACGAAGTTCACTCTCGACGTGGTTCGGAAGTCACGTAAAGCCGTTGGTCTTGTTGCTGAATAACCACTGGTTCCATGCAACGTTAAAACACCATACAAACGAACAATCACCGCAGGGAGCTAGTGCCGTCAATGCATCTTCTCACTTGGTGCCACTGTAGGCATTACTAAAAGGTGTTTTTTGGAGCGTCCCTTTACGTAGCCGCCATTGTCGCTTCTTGTCCTCAGTCTTGCTGACTAGCCTCACAGTCATTACTTAATAGTAGGACTACAGCAGCTGTGGGTTTTCTCCTTTATTATCTGGATCGCTTTATCCGGCTGCCAAACTTCAAGTCCTTCTTGTCACATTCTTAAGCGGTGCATGGCCGAAAGAGGCCCACCGCTTGGCTCCGAAGCCTAAATTTCATCAAATCCAACAAAATAAAGTCTGATGCTTGGAGATGGAGGTCCAAAATACCATCTTGAAATAGATTCTCGCAAGTGTTCATTTGCTCAAAATAACATGCGACGTTTTAGCTCTTTTTATTTTTTTTATTTTTTTTTTTTTTTATTCAAGTTGAATGCCACCCACCTTCAGATATCTTTATGGATTGTAGAGGTCAAATGTTAATTTTATCGCGGAAATTAACATTTTCTATCGAGTAACAAAATTAGAATGAATATTGTCTGTAAGGTAGCTAAATTAAATTTTTAAAATTTTCGGTCAAGTAGCAAAAATAGAATTAAATTTTTTTTTGGTCAAGTAGCAAAAATAGAATGAACATTTTCTGTCAAGTAGCAAAAACAGAATTAACATTTTCTGTCAAGTAGCAAACACAGAATTAACATTTTCTGTCAAATAGCAAAAAATAGAATGAACATTTTCTGTCAAGGAGCAGAAATAGACTGTATTGTTGGAAGAAAAACGAAACAATGCATTATGTTAATAAAAATCTCTCTCTCTCTCTCTCTCTCTCGGAATTTATTTCTGATGATAGAAATTCATTTCTCGATATAATGTGGTTCGGATCCCACAATAAGATGTAGGTCCCGTTGCTAGGTGACCAATTGGTTCATAGCCACGTAAAAATATCTAATCCTTCGGGCCAGCCCTAGGAGAGCTGTTAATCAGCTCAGTGGTCTGGTTAAACTAAGGTATACTTAACTATAACGAGAGAGAACAGCAGAATCACCAGCATAGTCACAAAAACTTATAAAAACATTCAAGAGTCTCTTAGACATTTTAACCACTTCACTGTATTTGTTAACAGTATTTTTAACAGTGTTTTCCAGAATTTAATTGATTTAAAAATGCTACCAAAGAAATTTATTTTTTTTAAATATTTGATTTCGTAGCCCTCATCTAACGTTGATAATTTGTCTTATCAGCCTGAGATTCGAGATAAGTTCTCTTCTATGCACTGCCTTATCAATTAGTATCAGCCTCCTGTTTGCTTATCCTCACCCCGTGTTTATTAATGCACCCAAGTGTTCGTGAAAAAATTGGCCGTCCTTTAATTTCATACTTCACCTGTGCCTGTCCCACGCACCCGTTTCGCCCATTCCAGCGAAGATCCGCGTCTCTAAAGAGCTAGTGACGTCCGTGCGTACGTTCGTCAGTGTTATAAGGGCTGGGACCATGGTCTAAGGGAAGAAGAGTCAGTCCATTTGCGCTGCTAGATCAGTGAGCAGCGTCAGGTGTAGTCAGTAACAGTGGTGAGAGAAAGAGTGTTTGTGCGTTGGCGCTACTAGGCCGAGGCTCGTCTACTGCGCTCGCTCGCTCGCTCGTTCGCGTTTGGGGAACTCGTTCGGATAGCCCAAGGCTTCTTCCATACAACCGCCACCATGGATGAAAAAGGTGAGTGCAGCTGATTGCCGGTGCACTGCGCCAATTCCCTCCCTTTTTTTTTTATGTATGGTTCTACGATCCGCTCCGCCTTCTCTCTCTCTCTCTGGATCTCTCGCATTAATATTTCCTCCCTTAATTACCCTCCGTGTCATTCGTCCAGCGTAATTAGCGAGGCACAATTATTTGCAATTATGGCGACGGTTGCAGTTTGCGCCGGATTATCGTAATGGACGAACGTTTTTTTCATCATTAGGGTTCTTTATCTTCCCCTGTCATTAAGTCTCCAGGATAGTGGATAATGCTGCTAATGTGGATTCGGATGCTATATCCGATGGGGTCTGTAGGCATCTGTAGTCGTCATTTGTTTCCTTTCCAGCGCTCGACGGCTGTTTATGTGACCGTGTGTTATATATATACACGTTTGTATACGTATATATATATAATTTCGTGGATATACACTACATATATTATGTGTATATATATATATATATATATATATATATATATATATATATATATATATATATATATATATATATATATATATATATATATAATTTCGTGGATATATATGTACACACATACTACTTTCCAGTGAATATTGTAAATAAAACAACACTTGTGGCCATGTCAGTCCTTCAATCCTTTTAACTATTGAATCAAAGATGAGAAGCAGATTCAACGTCGGCCGTTTCATGTGTCTAAACAGATGGACCCCCACACTACGACTCTCACCGCGTCTTTCAAGCAAGCTCTTTATGAAAGGTTATTATTGTATTCCAACGCCACCTGCGTTCCATCAGGCAGCAGCCCTTCCTTGGTGTCTTGTTTCCTTTCGGTAATACTAAAGAAATACAAATTTTATCATAAACTCCCATTTTCCTCACGAGTTCAGATCACCTCGAAATGCACCGATCCCTCTTTCAACTTTAGGTAATTGTTTTGGAAGTTTGTTGCATCCTTTTAGTTCGTAGGTATCGGGCCTCCTTTTTCCTTATTCCACTACACAGTTCCTGCAAGCGGTTTTCAGCTATTTTTTCTTGCGTTTGCATTCGACATCGGACCTTCATGCCATAAAGGAGAATTAACTCGACAAGCCTAAAATTCATTTCAACATTTGCTCCCATGATATACATACACTACTATATATATATATATATATATATATATAGATATATATATATATATATATATATATATATGTATATATATATATATATATATATATATATATATATATATATATATATAGTAATAGTATATATATTAGTGTGTGTCTGTATGGCTGTACCTGTGTCTGTTTATTAAACCAAACCAGGCACAATTTTAATCAGATTTTTTTATTTCGTTTTTTTGGCGGGGGATGGGGGAGAGCTTCTAAATTGGCCTTTCGTATTTTCATCAAATGATGATGTAATCGGAACAGAAAAGTTGGCCCATGACCTGTCATACCATCTTATATAAACTGTCGAAATGCTTCAAAGCTGAACAACATGTCAGTCTTATCTTTTCCTGACCGTGCATGTGTTACTCCTCATCACAATGTGTGGAATTGTTTTAACCTCTTTTGGAGTTCAGTATGACGTCTTTCCCATGATCTTGTCTGTCTTGTTCAGACGCACCTTGAATTCACATATGCTCATAATATTATGTTCTTCTGTGTCCTTTTTCCTTGATTTCCCTGGGCACTTCCTGCTGCCGATCTGTCCTGCCACTTCCATAACTTACTATTTTTTGGACTGAGTGTTCGTCTACTTGTACTACAGACCATATCTAGTTCTATTCTCCCTTTTATCTCATGCCCAATCCATATCCTGCTGTTCATCCCCTTTCATCACATGTTCAGTCCATGTTATTTGGATGCCACTTCATGCACTGAGTGAGACTACCATACCTACATTCAGTGTTAGGAGATTAAAATGAAATGCACAACTTCTGCCTCAGTACATGTGCCACACAGGAAGACATCCCTTTGGAAGAAGCTTGACTTTTTTTTCTTCTTCTTTTTTAAAAACCCAAACCGACTTCTTTGTGTCTGACTATCGTATGGTAGAGTTCAAGCGTGATAGGCAAAGATTCTTGACGCAAATATGAAAGTTGGTTGTTGTGTCTCCTGATTTTGAGATTCGAACCTGTTGCTCCAACCGAAAGTGCCTCAGTGCTTGGCTTGACATCCCGAATTTGGTAAAATTTGTCAACCATGCTTTAGTGGGATCAGGTTATTGGTAGATTTGGGATAATAGGTAAACAGTGTGTGATATTTGGTTACTAATAGGATCTGTGTTGTTCAGAATTCAAGCTTTGATATGTTAAAGACATTGGTATTTATACTGCATACCTGTTTTTTTTTCCCTTACGTTCGAGCAAATACCTATACTCCTTGAACGTAAGTTCCAAGATTCTTGGACTGCTTTCAAGTAGATCAGGCTATTATGCAGAGATAGGAAAAGGGCCTACCAGTCATAACCACAAGAATGTAATAAGTCTCAACAGAGAGCGGACGCCCGTGATGGCTGCTCGTGCATATCGAGCGAACCAAGTTTACATTTTCAATGTCTTTGAAACAATAAATAGAAAATGCGAGTTTCGGTGATACTACATCTTGGCTAATAAAAAGGGAAAGCTGTTTTGTCACATTTGTCGGTCTGATAAGGGAAAAGATAAGGGTCGGATAGATGTGAATGCGATGAGTGGTATCATAAAAAAATAACCTGTAATTCAAGGTGCGTCTGAGATAACGTCAGTGAAGATAACATCAGGAGATGGAGGTGGTTTTGTCCTGAACGTTTTGATCGAGTGCAAATAATATAATGAATGAATGATAGGGTAAAGGGAAAATGCAGTTCTTGGTTTTCAGAGGCGAAATTGTGATGCGAAATAAAGTGATGATTATTATTATTATTATTATTATTATTATTATTATTATTATTATTATTATTATTATTATTATTATTATTATTATTATTATTATTATTATTATTCCAAATATAAACCGCCATTCAGATAGGACAGGTCTATAGGGGAAATTGACTAGAAATTCAGGCTTTCAAAGAAATAATAATATATTCTGTCAGTCATCTTATTCTACTAGGTGCTTTTATAGTGTGGGGTTCCGGTTGCATCCTGCCTCGTTAAGAGTCCATCGCTTTTCTCACAATGTGCGCCGTTTCTAGTAACATACTCTTCTGCATGAGTCCTGGAGCTACTTCGGCATCTAGTTTTTCCAGGTTCCTTTTCAGGGATCTTGGGATCGTATGAGTGTTCCTGTGATATCGGATACAGTTTTCACTGCCATATCCCATATCCTTATTTCTATTTTCAGGTCTTGATACCTATGAAAATTTTCTCTTTCTATCTCATCTACTCGGGTGTCCCATGAGTGGTACTTTCTTTCTTGATTTTGTCAATCAACGTCACGTCAGGTCTATTGGGCACATATCACACATCGAAAAAAGCCATTCGCAGAAACATCGATAAGTGGTACCAGCAGGAGCCTCGCCCCGTCGCCCTTGAAGACGTCACTCTCTTTTACAAGGGAGTATTTCACAAGAAATACAAAGAGGATGAACGAGCCCTTCGTAACATCATCGAAAGGAATGTCTCCCCCACGGGACCCTGCGAAAAAAGTAAAATTGATCATTTACTAGAAAAGCAAGAAGACCAGTGGCCTGATTATGAAAAACAACCCCCAGCCCCTGTGATGCAGGACCCTCTCAAGAAAACTAACGTTGTCTACCAATACAAATGTCCTGTCCGGGAATGCCCCGCGCCTACATTGGTATGACAACGATGCGATTTTCCAAAGAGGATATCCTGCCACGCTCAGGAAGGCGCCATCCATAATCATGCAAAAAACGTCCACAATACCAGGATAACTCGGAAGGACATTATTCCTAATATTGGTATTATCGATAAGGCAGCAGACCACCGTCGCCTCCGCCTCTTAGAGGCCCTAAACACATCGGGAAGGAGAGACCCAGCCTTAACACCACTCAAGAGACTTCACTCCTCCCGACGGTGGCACGTAGGGCGCTGCCCGCCGGCACCATAGAGCCGATCGAACGGACCAATCAGGTGCCCCTGCCCAATACTATGCTCCCAGCCTCCAGCGTCCGCACGCGAAGAGCAGTGCGAGCTTCCACCTCTGCAAGACGGCTGCTTTGACTCAGGGACTTTAATCCGCTTGTTCAGCCAATGAAAACGCAGCGCCCATCAGACAGAGCACCTGGGACACAATAAATACCGCCGACGACCCCATTCCAATCAGTTCACGCTCACCTTTCCTTGAAAATGAACCGATGATACGGTTGGAAACGTTGGAATTCCATTACTAAGATTTGTTAATCACTTTTGTTATCATAACAATAAATTAGTATTTTTAGAAAACATTTCTTTAACCAAGATATGAACATCGGCCAGCTATAGCAAATATCAGCCCTGATGAGAGAGAAAATAAGAAGAATTGAAAAGACCATATATAAAATCAATTCCACTGATGCTGCCATCATCTTTAACAAAACATGTTTAAGAGAGGGTCTCCTACCTTCATATTATTATTAATTATTAATTATTATTATATTATTATTATTATTATTATTATTATTATTGTTGTTTTTGTTGTTGTTGTTGTTAAAAAATTCTGTCTTGTGAAGAACAAATTGTTAAAGAATTCACAATTATATTAAAATATATATACACCGTTCGGTGTTCGAAAGTCTGTTTTTATATAGAAATATATTTTAATATATTATAATATGTAATTTGTGAAATTTTAGCAACATTATGATTATTATTATATTATTATTATTTTTTGTTGGTTTATCACAGTCCTCCAATTCGACTGGGTGGTATTTATAGTGTGGGGTTCCGGGTTGCATCCTGCCTCCTTAGGAGTCCATCACTTTTCTTACTATGTGCGCCGTTTCTAGGATCACACTCTTCTGCATGAGTCCTGGAAATACTTCAGCCTCTAGTTTTTCCAGATTCCTTTTCAGGGATCTTGGGATCGTGCCTAGTGTTCCTATGATTATGGGTACAATTTCCACTGGCATATCCCATATCCTTCTTATTTCTATTTTCAGGTCTTGATACTTATCTATTTTTCCCCTTTTATACTCTTCAACTCTGTTGTTTCATGGTATTGCGACATCAATGAGTGATGCTTTCTTCTCGATTTTGTCAATCAACGTAACATCTGGTCTATTTGCACGTATCACCCTATCTGTTCTGATGCCATAGTCCCAGAGGATTCTTGCCTGATCGTTTTCTATCACTTATTACTGCAAGGTAGTTGGTGTTTCTTGCACAGGCTCCAGTGGAGGGCTTTTGCCACTGAATCATGCCTCTTTTTGTACTGGTTCTGTGCAAGTGCCGGACATTCGCTTGCTATGTGGTTCCTCCAATTCGATTGGGTGGTATTATAGTGGGTTCCGGGTTGCATCCTGCCTGCTGTTTAGGAGTCATCACTTTTCTTACTATGTGCGCCGTTTCTAGGATCACACTCTTCTGCATGAGTCCTGGAGCTACTTCAGCCTGTAGTTTTTCTAGATTCCTTTTCAGGGATCTTGGGATCGTGCCTAGTGTTATTATTATTATTATTATTATTATTATTATTATTATTATTATTATTATTATTATTATTATTATCCCGAAGATAAACGAATTATATGGAACAAGCCCACAGGGGCCATTAACTTGAAATTCAAACTTCCAAAGAATATGGTCTTCATTCGTAAGAAGTTTCGGAAGATAACGAGATGCTCTAGTTGTTGAACACAGAGAAGATGCAGTTGGTGAAAATTGCAACGAAGAAATGATGAAGATGTCAGCTCTAAATGCTGATAAAAAATTAACGCAGACAAAGTCATGTTAGTTAGATCTTTCTCAAGTAAGATATTGATAAGAAAAGTGAAGTTGTCAGTGTATTTGAAGATATTCCAGCGATTGATGCGAGGTCCACCTCTGATAGTAATTGTTATTGATGCTGGTACAGGCAGCGAAGAT
>NC_061102.1:24097117-24129617 GCF_015104395.2 Macrobrachium nipponense
CCCATCGCTTGGCCATTGGCCTAAATTTTTAGAATCCACTCCATTCCCATATTTTAGGATGCTTTGTTTGATTAGATTAAATAATGAGGATATCTGGTAAAGTGTTGAGTATAACATAGGTACCAAGGCCTGTTTCTAGGCTCAAGTAAACTATGATAGACTTAATATTTATACAAAATTGAACCGGATTATCAGATTAATTTATATTTTAAACTATATTGGTGAGAGACTGACAAATTATTTACACAATCATATTAAAGTATGGAATTCTAGCGAGAGATAAAGTAAATTAGAATAGTCCATGGTAATTACAACTGTCATTGATATATCGTTTTCTGTAACTAAGTGAAATTAGAGGATGGTTTTCTATGACACTCTTGTATGGTAGACTACTCAGGTTAAGTTAGATGGAGAAAAGAATTTCATAAAATTGTTTATGCAGTGTTAGAATAGTACCATGTAAAAAATAAATAAAAATTGTTTTTTCAGATATAGCAGAATATATGTATGGTAGCGATCCACAAGAAAAAAATCACGTAATTTTGCTTATTAAAGTTATTTGAGAAAATTACCTTTAAGTAAAGTATTAGGTAGCTAAGCTGCAAAACCGTTTTCGGTGACGCTGCTCGTTCAAAACAAAATGTAGAGTCAACATATTTATGAAAAGCTTTTAGGCTACACGTCAGTGGACAGTAATATTAATTTTAAGTATCTATTGGAACCCAGCATGCTTATATTTTTATTTATAAATTATGAGAATCCTGTTTTCAAGCAAACACTGGACCCCGTAGTACTTAAAAATTTAAGCTTTAGTATATGAACGACAGTTTTTAGGACAAACAGCTGCTTCTGTTCATCTTGTAATTGTTGTGTATGAAATTCGCCCGAATGAAGGCTGTTGTGTGTCCCTTATTTTGTAGTGTAGTCTCAGTTTCTATCAAAGATACAATAAAGTACACTAAAGTATCTTTGGTTTCCATCAAGAAGTTATGTAGCATGAAGAATTGGTGGCTGTTTCACTGTTTAAGCCTGTGTTGTTTTACATTAGTGTTTCATCTTCATTGCACTTTAAACCGAAAATAAATACTGTACATGTAAGAAAACAAACAAAAGGAAAAAAAGAAAACTACTATAAACGACGAGGAGATCATTTATTTCCGTAAGTGCCAATGCTTTCCGAAGTTCTTAGACTTTGTATCTTTCTGGGAGTCGTCGCTGACTGACCTGGCCTCACGGATTAGTGAAGGATTCGTATGGTCAGGGCATCTCTATAAATCTAACCTCCTTGGATTGTGGTGGGTTTGGCTAAGAAACGTTACTTAAAGCCCCCATACACTGAACAATTGTCTGAACGACTGTCTGTATCGTTCGCAAGAGCACTGTGTAAGGGCTTGTCTGAATGCAAAATGGGCGGAGCTTCGTGTCTGAACGATCTCAGCGGGGAATGTTCACGACCAGGTTGCTGGCTTGCGACTTAAGTCTGTCATACACAGATCATTCAATGTATGGGTTTGTCTAACCCTATCGCGCGCATCTCTTTTAGAGGTGATGCCATGTCTTCTCGAGACAAAATCTTCGTTCATACGGTGTGAATAGTGTGTGTATGGAATGTGATGAATATATAAATAAAAGACAAAATCCACGTAGGAAAGAGAAACGATTGAGTTCTGCAGGGCCTTTAGATTTTTGCTAGGGAAAGGACAAGATACAGTGTTGCCACACGTACGATAATTATCGTACAGGTACGATAATAACGGCCTTGGTACGATGCACGATAGCATTTTCCTTTATCGTACGGTTTGTGCGATAATTCTAAGGTGTTGATAAGTAATTAATTACAAATATAAATGGTCGGTGAACTCCTCCATGAAACAGGCAAATTTCTATAAAAAAAAAAGAAAGAATTATTTCGGAGTCCGTACATGGCTTGCCGCCGCTTGTCTCCAATTGTAACGTGGTTCAAAGGCTATTGGAACAGTGGGAGGCACTGAAGCTATTTTTCTCGAAGTGGCTCGCTGAGAAACTATTAGCAACATAGTTGATTATCTACTCCCTTCATGATCCTTTCATGAAGTTATATTTCATGTTCCTTGACTGGGTTCTTCCAAAGTTTACTGAGTTCAACAAATTTTTCCTGTCAGATAAAGCAGTAATAACAGTTCTCCATGATAAAGTGTCCATGCTATTCAGAGACCTCCTTCTCTCATTTATGGACAGGACCAAATGTACCTAGGAGTTAAAGTTATGCAGGGATTTAAAAACCCCCCCATACAGGAAAAGAAAGCTCAACAGAAGGAGTTTTATCAGAGTTGTAGAAGTTTCGTTATAGTGGCATGCACACAAATAAAGAAGAGGTATAATTTCAATGATGGTGTCCTGTCAAAGTTAAACTCTCTGTCCAAAAAATTATCTCTCATCAGAATTCAGAGAAAGAATTCCCTCCTTATTCCCTCTTGCATCTGAGCTTCCTCTGATTGTACCCCCAGATGACCACTCACTACTTCAAAAGCTGGATGATCAATGGAGAATGTTTCCCATATTGCAAGATGAACTTAAACTATCGTTAATGAGTCACCTGATAAGTTCTGGGGAGAAGTGTCCCAAAAAGTCTTGTTTTTCAGACGTAGCCAATTTTGCTCTAACTGCTCTTTGCTTGCCGCACTCTAATGCTGAATACGAACGAGTGTCCAGTAAAGTTAAACTCTTTAAAACTAAACAAAGAAACAGAATGAAAACAAGGACAGTTAATGGGGCTCTTTTCTCTGCTAGTTGCACGTTTATCATGTTCAGCTGGTGAGTCTCCACCTATAACAATATCATCCAGATATGGATAAGCAAAATCATAAAAAGCTAACATTGGGAAATGAACTTCTGAAATATTGCAGGAGCAGAATGGATACCAAATGGTAAGCGTAAATATCTATATAGACCCAAATGTGTGTTAATTACAAAATATTTACGGTCTTCTGGAGCAACTTCCATTTGCAAAAATAAGCCTTCTGAGATCAAGTCTGGTATAATACTTATATCCAGACACACTGGAAATTAATTCTGACATATTAGGTAATGGGAATTTAGATTCATGAAGAATTTCATTTATTCTACGAAAATCCCCACAAATCCTAGGGGATCCATTCTGCTTCTTGACAGTAACAATTGGTGAGGCATAATATGAGAATTCTACTCTTTCTATAATCTTATTTTTTTCAAGCTCTTGCAGCGCACTCTCAGCTCACTGCGTAACGTCAGTGGCACCGTGCGGACCTTCTGAAAACAGGAACGTGACCAACTTTAGGATACAATCGGGCTTGGACAGTTCTTAATTGGTTTCAAACTATCTACATTATATTAAATTCCTACCTATGAAGTTATATGGGAGTCTGACCCAACAATTATGAATTAACGTCTGAATGAAAAGCGGAAATGAAACAGATGTGGTTTATCTAGACTTTGCAAAAGCTTTTGAGAAGGTAGACCATAATATATTAGCGAAGAAAATTAGAAAACATAATATAGTGGATAAAGTAGAAGATGGTTAAAAGAATTTTTACACAACAGAAAACAGAATAGTTATTGCAAACGATGAGAAATTGGATGAAGCTAAGGTAATTTCCGGTGTGCCACAAGGTACGGTGTTAGCTGCATTACTGTTTGTTATTATGATTGCAGACATAGACAGTAATGTTAAGGCTGGGGTACTGTAGTGAGTAGTTTCGCCGATGACAGAATAACAAGTAGAGAAATTACTTGTGATGAAGATAGGAACGCGCTACAAAGAGACCTTAACAAAGTATATGATTGGGCAGAGGTAAATAGGATGGTATTAACTCTGATAAATTTTGAATCAATAAAACTATGGAGACAGAGAAGGAAAGCTATATGCACATAGGGGACCTAATAATGAGACAATCACAATAAGGAAGCAGTTGAAAGACCTTGGTGTGATGATGAATAGGAACATGTTATGCAACGATCAAATAGGAATTCTATTGGCAAAATGTAAAGCAAAAATGGGAGTGTTTTTACGGCACTTCAAAACAAGAAAAGCTGAACACATGATTATGCTTTATAAAACATATGTTCGTAGTCCACTTGAATATTGCAATATGATATGGTACCCACACTATCAAAAGGATATTGCACAAATAGAGAGTGTACAAAGGTCCTTTACAGCTAGAATAGAAGAAGTTAAGGACCTTGACTACTGGGAAAGACTACAATCCTTAAAATTATATAGTCTAGAAAGGAGAAGAGAACGCTACATGATAATTCAGGCATGGAAACAGATAGAAGGAATAGCTGAAAACATCATGGAGCTAAAAATATCAGAAAGAGCAAGCAGTGGTAGATTAATAGTGCCCAAAACTATACCAGGAAAAATAAGGAAAGCACACAGGCCATTAATCCACTACGCACCAGCATCGATAATGCAGCGTCTATTCAATGCGTTGCCAGCTCATCTGAGGAATAGCCTTACCTTACAGACCTTACATCTTGTTCGGGTTGCCCCAGGTCCTCAGTGTGAGGCACCTCTAATGTCTACCAGAGAGTTGCTAGTACATCTTCCGGTATATTTTGCATCTTCCAATCTTGGGATGGTCTGGGATGCAGTTTAGATATTTGTCGAGCTTATTCTTAAACACATCTACGCTCACTCCTGATATATTCCTCAGATGAGCTGGCAACGCATTGAATAGACGCTGCATTTATCGATGCTGGTGCGTAGTGGATTAATGTCCTGTGCTTGTTTCCTTATTTTTCCTGGTATAGTTTTGGGCACTATTAATCTACCTCTGCTTGCTCTTTCTGATATTTTTAGTTCCATGATATTTTCTGCTATTCCTTCTATCTGTTTCCATGCCTGAATTATCATGTAGCGTTCTCTTCTCCTTTCTAGACTATATAATTTTAAGAATTGTCAGTCTTTCCCAGTAGTCTAGGTCCTTAACTTCTTCTATTCTAGCTGTAAAGGACCTTTGTACACTCTCTATTTGTGGCAATATCCTTTTGATAGTGTGGGTACCATATCATATTGCAATATTCAAGTGGACTACGAAATAATGTTTTATAAAGCATAATCATGTGTTCAGCTTTTCTTGTTTTTGAAGTGCCGTAACAACATTCCCATTTTTGCTTTACATTTTGCCAACAGAGTTGCTATTTGATCATTGCCATAACTGTTCCTATTCATCATCACACCAAGGTCTTAACTGCTTCCTTATTTGTGATGGTCTCATTATTAGGGCCCCCCCCCCCTTATATGCATATAGCTTTCTTTCTCTGTCTCCATATTTATTGATTCAAATTTATCAGAGTTAAATACCATCCTATTTACCTCTGCCCAATCATATAACTTTGTTAAGGTCTCTTTGTAGAGCGTTCCTATCTTCATCACCAAGTAATTTCTCTACTTATTCTGTCATCTGCGAAACTACTCACTACCGAATCCTTCACATTATTGTCTATGTCTTCAATCATAATAACAAACAGTATTGCAGCTAACACCGTACCTTGCGGCACACCGGATATTACCTTGACTTCATCCGATTTCTCGTCGTTTGCAATAACTATCTGTTTTCTGTTGTGTAAAAATTCTTTTAACCATCTTCCTACTTTATCCACGATATTGTGTTTTCTAATTTTCTTCGCTAATATATTATGGTCTACTTTATCAAAAGCTTTTGCAAAGTCTAAATAAACCACATCTGTTTCATTTCCGCTTTTCATATTTTTGAATATGTTCTCGGTGGGACTAACAGTTGGGTTTGTGTACTTTTTCCGGGTACGAAACCATGTTGTCCTTTATTAAACAAATTATTTTTTATTAAATGTTTCATAATATTTTTTCTTCATTACCCTTTCATCACTTTCATAATATGTGATGTTAGACTCACAGGCCTATAATACTTGCCTCTAGTCTTGATCCACTTTTGAAAGTAGGGTAATATATGCTAATTGTGCTCATCATAAATCTTGCCTGTATCTACACTTTGTCTTAATAATATTGCAAGTGGCTTTGCGATAGAATGAACTACTTTCTTTAACAAAATAGCAGGAATTCCATCAGGCCCTGCAGCAGCTCCATTTTTAATTTCATTAATAGCCTGCACAATATCAGCTTCATTAATATCTAGGTCAGCTAAATATTCACTATTTTCATCCCTTACTTCTATGTCATTATCTTCATTATCTATTCTAGGGGTGAATTCTCTCTTATATCGTTCTGCCAGTATGTTGCAAATTTCCTTTTTTTCATTCGTTAATCTCCCTTCAATTCTCAGAGGGCCTATTTCTATTCTTCTTTTATTCATCTTCTTCGCATATGAGTATAATAGCTTGGGGTTTTGCTTGATATTCAATAGGTTTTTTCTTCCAAGTCCCGTTTTTCATTTTCTTTTGATTGTAATCTTTTGTTCTGCATTTTCTATCTTACTTTTAGTTTCTATAACTTTCCATGCATTTTTTTCTTTTGCAAGACCTTTTTTCCACTTTCTGATTTTCTGGAACAAGATCCTTCTGTCTCTTGGTATGCATGAATGCTGTTTACTTTTCTTCTTCGGATATAATATTTTTCACTATTTTCTCCAATATTTTATATAATATCTCCGTATTTACCCTTATGTCATCACTTACGAAAATGTTATCCCAATCTTTGTTTAATTCTTCGTTAATTTCTGACCATTTTATATTTTTACTGTAGAAGTTGTATTTTCCATATCCTTCCCACTTTTTCATTTCTTGCTTATCTCTATTTTCACTTGCTTTGGAATTGAACTGTTAATTCTATGACATTATGGTCTGAAATATTCGCATTATAAACTATTATTTCTTTAACATAATTCATCTCGTTCACAAATACTAGGTCTAAAGTATTTTCCTTCTTGTTGGCAGGTGATTTATTTGTTGAATGTTGTATTCTAGTAGCATATCTAATAGCTTTTCAAATTGCCTCTTATCTTCTGCACTACTATTACTCTCTTTTTTATATGTATAAGTACAACCACAATCTCCTATTCGTTCTTTCCATTCTACAAAGGAAAGTTGAAGTCACCAGATAGGAGAATAGTCCAGTCCTTGTGATTTCTACATATATCATCCAATTTTTCAATTATTAAGTCAAACTCTTTAGTATTAGGAGGTCTATATATTACTATGTCTCATTTTCAGATTCAAATTCTACCGCTATTAGTTCACAATTCTGAGTTACTATATTTCTCATATATTTTTCCTTGTTTTTTGTCTTTCCCATATATTGCGGTTCCCCCCCTTGATTCCTATTTTTTCTATCTGATCTATAAGTTTGGAACCCTTTTATTTGATCATCATTTCCCAGTCTCTTGGGAATACCAGGTTTCACTTATATTCAATTATATCTATTTTCTTTTCATTTTGGGTTAGTTCTTCTAAGTACTCTATTTTTTTCTTTTTGAGTTACTCGTAACTAAAACCCTGCGCATTCATCACTATGATGGTTTGCGTGTTTTCTTTTCCTCCTTCATTTAATACTGGTAGTAATAAGGATTTTCCCATGCTCTCTTTCCTGTTCTGGTATGTTGTTCTTTTTTCATTTCCAGAAATTCTGACATTAAAAAATCCAACTTTTCCTAATATTTGATCTTCCTTCATCATAATTATTCATTTTGTGTCGAATCTGCAATTTTCTCCGCTTTCTTCTTTCTGCAATATCCCTCTTGCATAATAAATACAGTTATTATCTCTTGAGTAGAATTTCGGAGCTGATGCTTTGAAATTTTTTTGCTGACACCTCTGCATATCTCATTGGTGGTTTTGTTCTTTTCTCTTTACCTGATATTCTTGATTCTCTCTATTTGTTTCTTTCTTATTTTGGATTTTATTACTTGGTTGGTTATTTTATTTGATTATGATTCATGGCTACAGGTGCATATATTTGCATTTTTTGTCGAACTTACATCCTTTTCCTTCTTTTTAGGTTTTTTACATATTTTTGGATGCAGATCTCTGCAATCATCCCCATATCCATCTAAGTATGCACATTTACCATATATTTCATAGTTTTGACATATCTTAGGATGTTTGTAGTAACATCTTTCTCCAAATCTGCAATTCCCTCTTTTCAAAAGGTTGCAGATTTTGTCTTTCTTGTCTATTTTTCCTCTTTCCCGTCATTGTATAGATCTGGGTAGAGCTCTCGGGATTTGCTTTTCTGTTGTCATATCGTATTTTATTTCTTCGTAGGTATGCTGCTTTATTGCCTCATATGTAGTATCAATGAGTATCTCTGCATCCATACTTTTATCTTGTTCTTTGTTTTCCTTATTTTTTTTCTGTCATTTCATTTTTGTTTACTTCTCTTCCGTTTTTCCCTCTTCTTCTTCTTCTTCTTCTCCTCTTTCCTCTTCTTCTTCATCCTCAACTATTTGTACATTCAATCTTGATTTAATAACATTGTCTATCCATGATAGACATGTTGAACAAAAAATTCTGTATCTTTTCTCAAATCTTGTATTACTCAGCACACTGTGGATGGGTCGGAATGTTGCATCAGCAGCATTTTTCTGATTAGGTTTTGTGGATTGACTATGCTATACCAAACCTTACACAGTTTGCATGCTTTTGCATTTCTTTTTCCTAATGCATCAATTAGGATATTCACAAGATTCACCTTATTCATTTTCTTTGTCGGAATATGTTGGTTTATGTATATTTTCTTATGAGTCTCTTGACCACTTGGATTTTATTTGGAACTTCTTCAATATTTTCAAGATGTTTTCATTAGATTTGTTCCAGTTTGAAGATTGGATATCCTTCTAATATATCTATGAATGCTTTGTATCTTTTTGGTTAGGACTGTTGCTGATTTCATAGATGAGAAATGCCAGTTCCCTTCCTGCTACCTCATCGTATTGCGAATCTGCTAAACACGCCAAATTACGCCACCTCTTCCCGCAGTTGGAACTGAGTGTAGATGTGTTTAAGAATAAGCTCGACAAATATCTAAACTGCATACCCAGACCATCCAAGATTGGAAGATGCAAAATATACCGGAAGATGTACTAGCAACTCTTCTGGTAGACATTAGAGGTGCCTCATACTGAGGGACCTGGGGCAACCCGAACAAGATGTAAGGTCTCTTTCAACTTATATCGAATGCAAAAGCCTTAAACCTAAATGAAGGAACAAATGAAGAATTCCAGAACCTTAGGGGCAAGATGAAGAGAGAGAGAGAGAGAGAGAGAGAGAGACGATTGAGAGAGAGAGAGAGAGAGAGAGAATTCATGAATTCATCTGACAAAATGGTAAACAAAGGAAAAATCCCCCGAATTTATTGCCATAGATGAGGTAAAAAAAAAAACCGGACGAGAGAGAGAGAGAGAGCAGACAAAAAAAGAAACGACTGTATTTGTGTGTGCATACTTGTAGCAAACGTTCAATTGAACTAAATAATTAATTGAAGAATCATTTGAGTAGGGGAACTTTTGGTAACAATTATAAATTGCTTGTGAAAATGAATTCTGAAAAATTAACCATCACAAACACAAGTCGCTAATGAAACTGTGTGTGTGTGTGTTTGGTGATCTCTTCATTCTGTATATCCCGTTACCTTCTGTTCTTGAATTTCAAGTCAATGGACCCTGTGGTGGTGGGCTTATTCTATATTAATGAGGTTCATCTTTAGAATAATAATAATACTAACTTTGAGACTACAACGGTCCCTTAGAAAGGCTAAAAAGGTTAAAATAGAAGGGACGATAAAGTAGCTCACGAAATCAGGAAACAGAAAACTTCTTAATGGTATCAGACATCCGACATCCTAAAAAACAAGTGGCCAGCGTTACGCACGAGTTGTGTCAGTGAATTATTATTAGCCAATAATTCAAGTTAATGATTGTTGACGGACGTGCGAATTGTTAGGGGCAGTTGGGACGGGCAACCAGAGGTCCTGTTCTTGGCCAGGGCCGAAAAAATAAGAAAAAGGCAGAAAGGAAAGGGGGTTCTATAAACCGTATTGATATGGAACAAGCCCACCAAAGGGGCCACTGACTTGAAATTGAAGCTTCCAAAGAATATTATGGTGTCCATTAGAAAGTAGTAACAAAAGGTAACGGATAAACAGACAGAAGAGACTAGTAATTGGAAAAGAAAAAAAATAAATGGACAAATAATGAAATAAATAAACAGATACTGGTAAAATGTAATGAGATTATAAAATACACACTGTTAACAGTCATTTCACGTTGTTCTATACCACGTGGTCTATTCTTACTCACAGCTGTGGCCATCAGGATTTCCTTTAAAGAGAAAAAGGTCAAGTTCCTGAATACGCTATTTCGAAAGAAGAAGAAGAAAAACACTACCTGGTCACGGTTTGTGATCGGGAAAAAACATCATCATTAAGAACCGTAGCTATTTCTCTCTCTCTCTCTCTCTCTCTCTCAGTACTGTTGCAACATCACGTATATTACGCCCACACACACGTGCGCACGCGCGGTAAGCTTGCTTAAGGGCTGACATAATTTCCATGAGTGGGTTTCAATGGTGGGTTTCAGTGCGCATTCCTACTTCAATATACTTTTGATTCATTCGTGTCCTTTGGCGTTCCTCGCGCGTAGACAGCATGCCTAAAAGGTGACCTGACTTTGGGGCATTATATCATATATATTATATATATATATATATATATATATATATATATATATATATATATATATATATATATATAAGGCAGAATGAATAATATTAATATAACCTCAATTAAAGCATTATACACTAAGCATGGTTACACACATTAGATTCTGTATTTTTCTGTTTTTCTATGCAAAAATAGGTCTCTCTCTCTCTCTCTCTCGCTCTCTCTCTCTCTCTCTCTCTCTCTCTCTCTCTCTCTCTCTCTGCATTAGGAAAAAGAATGCCAAAAGCATGCAAACTGTGTAAGGTTTTGGTATAGCATAGTCAATCCACAAAAACCTAATCAGAAAATGTGTGCATGCAACATTCCGACCCATCCACAGTGTGCTGAGGTAATACAAGATTTGAGAAAAGATACAAGAATTTTTTGTTCAACATGTCTATCATGGATAGACAATGTTATTAAATCAAGATTGAATGTACAAATAGTTGAGGATGAGAAGAAGGAAGAGGAAGAAGAAGAAGAAAAAGAAGAAGAGGAAAACGGAAGAGAAGTAAACAAAAATGAAATGACAGAAAAAAAATAAGGAAAACAAAGACAAGATAAAAGTATGGATGCAGAGATACTCATTGTATACTACATATGAGGCAATAAAGCAGCATACCTACGAAGAAATAAATTACGATATGACAACAGAAAAGCAAATCCCGAAGAGGCTCTACCCAGATCTATACAATGACGGGAAAGAAAAGAGAAAAAATAGACAAGAAAGACAAAATCTGCAACCTTTTGAAAAGAGGGAATTGCAGATTTGGAGAAAGATGTTACTACAAACATCCTAAGATATGTCAAAACTATGAAATATATGGTAATGTGATACTTAGATGGATATGGGGATGATTGCAGAGATCTGCATCCAAAAATATGTAAAAACCTAAAAGAAGGGAAAAGGAAAAGGATGTAAGTTCGACAAAAAATGCAAATATATGCACCCTGTAGCCATGAATCATAATCAAATAAATAACCAACCAAGTAATAAAATCCAAAATAAGAAAGAAACAAATAAAGAGAGAAATCAAGAATATCAGGTAAAAGAGAAAAGCAAACCACCAATGAGATATGCAGAGGTGTCAGCAAAAAATTTCAAAGCATCAGCTCCGAAATTCTACTCAAGAGATAATAACTGTATTTATTATGCAAGAGGATATTGCAGAAACGAGAAAAATTGCAGATTCAGACACAAATGATAATTATGATGAAGGAAGATCAAATATTATGGAAAAGTTGGATTTTTAATGTCAGAATTTCTGGAAATGAAAAAAAGAACAACATACCAGAACAGGAAAGAGACATGGGAAAATCCTTATTACTACCAGTATTAAATGAAGGAGAAAACACGCAAACCATCATAGTGATGAATGCGCAAGGGTTTAGTTACGAGTAACTCAAAAAGAAAATAGAGTACTTAGAAGAACTAACCAAAATGAAAAGAAAATAGATATAATGAATATAAGTGAAACCTGGTATTCCCAAGAGACTGGAATGATGATCAAATAAAAGGGTTCCAAACTTATAGATCAGATAGAAAAAATAGGAATCAAGGGGGAACCGCAAATATATGGGAAAGAAAACACAAAAAACAAAAAATGAAAATATATGAGAATATAGTAACTCAGAATGTGAACTAATAGCGGTAGAATTTGAATCTGAAAAATTGATGAACATAGTAATATATAGACCTCCTAATACTAAAGAGTTTGACTTAATAATTGAAAAATTGGATGATATATGTAGAAAATCACAAGGACTGGACTATTCTCCTATCTGGTGACTTCAACTTTCCTTTCGTAGAATGGAAAGAACGAATAGGAGATGTGGTTGTACTTATACATATAAAAAAGAGAGTAATAGTAGTGCAGAAGATAAGAGGCAATTTGAAAAGCTATTAGATATGCTACTAGAATACAACATTCAACAAATAAATCACCTGCCAACAAGAAATGAAAATACTTTAGACCTAGTATTTGTGAACGAGATGATATGTAAAGAAATAATAGTTTATAATGCGAGTATTTCAGACCATATGTCATAGAATTAACAGTTCATTCCAAAGCAAGTGAAAATAGAGATAAGCAAGAAATGAAAAGTGGGAAAGGATATGGAAAATACAACTTCTACAGTAAAAATATAAATGGTCAGAAATTAACGAAGAATTAAACAAAGATTGGGATAACATTTTCGTAAGTGATGACATAAGGGTAAATACGGAGATATTATATAAATATTGGAGAAAATAGTGGAAAAATATATACCGAAGAAGAAAAGTAATCATCATTCATGCATACCAAGAGACAGAAGGATCTTGTTCCAGAAAATCAGAAAGTGGAAAAAGGTCTTGCAAAAGAAAAAAATGCATGGAAAGTTATAGAACTAAAAAGTAAGATAGAAAATGCAGAACAAAAGATTATACAATCAAAAAGAAAATGAAAAACGGGACTTGAAGAAAAACCCTATTAAATATCAAGCAAAACCCCAAAACTATTATACTCATATGCGAAGAAGATGAATAAAAGAAAGAATAGAAATAGGCCCTCTGAGAATTGAAGGGAGATTAACGAATGAAAAAAGGAAATTTGCAACATACTGGCAGAACGATATAAGAGAGAATTCACCCCTAGAATAGATAATGAAGATAATGATATAGAAGTAAGGATGAAAATATGAATATTTAGCTGACATAGATATTATTGAAGCTGATATTGTGCAGGCTATTAATGAAATTAAAAATGGAGCTGCTGCAGGGCCTGATGGAATTCCTGCTATTTGTTAAAGAAAGTAGTTCATTCTATCGCAAAGCCACTTGCAATATTATTAAGACAAAGTGTAGATATAGGCAAGATTTATGATGAGCAAATTAGCATATATTACCCCTACTTTCAAAAGTGGATCAAGACTAGAGGCAAGTAATTATAGGCCTGTGAGTCTAACATCAACATATTATGAAAGTGTATGAAAGGGTAATGAAGAAAAAATATTATGAACATTTAATAAAAAATAATTTGTTTAATAAAGGACAACATGGTTTCGTACCCGGAAAAAGTACACAAACCCAACTGTTAGTCCACCGTGAGACATATTCAAAATTATGAAAAGCGGAAATGAAACAGATGTGGTTTATTTAGACTTTGCAAAAGCTTTTGATAAAGTAGACCATAATATATTAGCGAAGAAAATTAGAAAACACAATATCGTGGATAAAGTAGGAAGATGGTTAAAAGAATTTTACACAACAGAGAAAGCAGATAGCTATTGCAAACGACGAGAAATCGGATGAAGCCAAGGTAATATCCGGTGTGCCGCAAGGTACGGTGTTAGCTGCAATACTGTTTGTTATTATGATTGAAGACATAGACAATAATGTTAAGGATTCGGTAGTGAGTAGTTTCGCAGATGACACCTAGAATAAGTAGAGAAATTACTTGTGATGAGATAGGAACGCTCTACAAAAGAGACCTTAACAAAGTATATGATTGGGCAGAGGTAAATAGGATGGTATTTAACTCTGATAAATTTGAATCAACTAAATTATGGAGACAGAGAAAGAAAGCTATATGCATATAAGGGACCTAATAATGAGACCATCACAAATAAGGAAGCAGTTAAAGACCTTGGTGTGATGATGAATAGGAACATGTTATGCAATGATCAAATAGCAACTCTGTTGGCAAAATGTAAAGCAAAAATGGGAATGTTGTTACGGCACTTCAAAACAAGAAAAGCTGAACACATGATTATGCTTTATAAAACATATGTTCGTAGTCCACTTGAATATTGCAATATGATATGGTACCCACACTATCAAAAGGATATTGCACAAATAGAGAGTGTACAAAAGTCCTTTACAGCTAGAATAGAAGAAGTTAAGGACCTAGACTACTGGGAAAGACTACAATTCTTAAAATTATATAGTCTAGAAAGGAGAAGAGAACGCTACATGATAATTCAGGCATGGAAACAGATAGAAGGAATAGCAGAAAATATCATGGAACTAAAAATATCAGAAAGAGCAAGCAGAGGTAGATTAATAGTGCCCAAAACTATACCAGGAAAAATAAGGAAAGCACACAGGACATTAATCCACTACGCACCAGCATCGATAATGCAGCGTCTATTCAATGCGTTGCCAGCTCATCTGAGGAATATATCAGGAGTGAGCGTAGATGTGTTTAAGAATAAGCTCGACAAATATCTAAACTGCATCCCAGACATCCAAGATTGGAAGATGCAAAATATACCGGAAGATGTACTAGCAACTCTCTGGTAGACATTAGAGGTGCCTCACACTGAGGGACCTGGGGCAACCCGAACAAGATGTAAGGTCTGTAAGGTAAGGTCTCTCTCTCCCCTCAAAATATTGAATGCAAAGCCTTAAACCTAAATGAAGGAACAAATGAATAATTCCAGACCTTCGGGAGAGAGAGAGAGAGAGAGAGAGAGAGAGAGAGCAATTTATAAAACCAAGAGACAAGATATAATTAAAGTTCAGAATCTTTCCTGGTATATTTCGATAAACCAAAATATCTGTCGTGGAATATAGAAAATCAACGAAAAATCGAGAGTGAGAGAGAGGAGAGTATATGAACTGGATACTTCAGATATGGATTTCAGTTTGTAGAAAATGTGGCCTTATCTGGCCTTGGCAGCAGCTGTTATTAGTGATGTTGTTTGGTGTGGGTGCCTATTCGCTGGCGAGATTTCTCTCCTGACTGATAATGATGGAGCTGAAGAGCCTAAGGAAAAGGAACTGAACGAGAGAATTGCGGCCTTGCGAGAAGCCATCCTGTGCCAGAGAGAGCAGCGCGTGCACTTGGACAGGACATAATTCTTGAGCTACAAGAAGAGGCTCGACTACCAAGAAGAGACGCAGAAGGCGGGCGGAAGGGAAGAACGCGTTCTTGAAATGCAGATGACTCAGGAGGTGTTGCAACAGCTGGCCTTGCAAGAGAGGACTCAGTCGCTCGAAGCTGGAACGATAAAGAGTAGAGGGAGAAACGGCAGCTGGAAAACAAGATGGTCAAGATGGCTGAAGAAAAGCAGCATGTGAAGAAGAACGTGAAGGAAATTGGTGAGAGGAACGATGCCCTTTGTGAGAGGATAAGGGAAGTGTCTGGGCAGTGGTCAGACGCAAACTGCCTGCTTGAGGGGCTGGAGAAACTGCTACGACAGAAGGAGAAAGACGTGCAGCTATAGACGGCAGAAGCGGCGCGGATAGCGAGGCTCATTCAGGAACAAAAAGACTGAAGCGAAAAGTGGGAATCCGACTGGAAAGACTTGGAGGTGAGGTTGGAGCGCCTGCAGAAGGCTTTGGAGGACCTGTTGGAAGGAAAAGCGTGGACTCCAGTGTAAAGTTGAGAGAGCGAAACTCAAGAGAAACGAGCTGGCATGCCTTCTAGAGGAAGGAAATGGTGGGCTGGAGTCGCTGAAGAAGAAGGCCGGTGTCCAGGGCGAATGGAACGACCAGATGGATGATGAGGTGGTTGGATGGCTGGGAGGAACGAAGGAGAAAATGGTGTGTGATTTGAAGAGGCTCCAGGAGAAATGAAGACGAATGGAGGAGAGCAAGTGAAAAGTGCAGAAGCTTGTGTGGATGTTGAAGAAATGGCGTGATGAAGACTGGACTGGCCTCATTCAGACGGATAAGATGTGGAAATTATGAGGAAGATGTTTATTGCATGGAAAGTTTGATGTTTATTTTGTGATAAGTTTGTTTTGTTAATCGTTGAAGGAAATTGAACTAGAAGGGAAATAAATATGTGAAATGTTTTCTTAGAGTTTGATTGATTCGTGGATGGAAAAGAAAAGGGAGGGAATATAGAAAGGGTGAAGAAAATAATGGGATTTGTGTAGGTGCCGGGAGAAGAAAGAGGATTAGGAGAAGCCCTAAGAAAATTGAGAGGATTGCGTAGGATTAGAGGAGGTGCCAGGAGAAGAAAGCGAGGATTGAGTAGGATTGGTGGAGTGCAAGGAAAAGAAGTTGAAGATTGAGAGAATCCCCAGGAGAATTGTGAGGATGCAGTGGCATATTTTGGTTCTAAGGTACAGAATAGCTATTACACTGTGCAGGGACTGGCATCCGCCGAGCGTCCCGGGAGGGGCGGGCGGGCGGGAGTACGGCGTCCGCGAGCGTCTCCGGGAGGGGGGGGCGGGCGGGCGGGCGGTCGAGTCGTCCGTCCGAGCGCCTCGCCCGGGACGGGCGGGTGGGCGGGCGTCCCGCCGCAGGTCCACCCGGGACAGGGTCGGGAGCAGGTCCCGGGACGGGCGGGCGGGCTCCGCCGAGCGTCCCGGGACGCGCGTCGGGCGGGTCCTATATCCGCCGAGCGTCCCTAGGGACGGGCGGGCGGGCCTCCGTCCGCCGACGTCCCAGGGCCGGGAGCGATACGGGCGGGCGTCCGTGCGCGGGAGGCCGGGATAGGGTGGGTGGGCGTCCGCCGCAGGTCCCGGGACGGGCGTGGGGGCGGGCGTCCGCCGAGCGTCCCGGGAGGGGCGGGCGTCCAGCCGAGCGTCCCGGGGGAGGGGCGGGCGGGCGTCCTGCCGAGCGTCCCTGGACGGGCGGTGGGCGGGCGTCTGCCGAGCGTTCCCGGGACGGGCGGGCGGGTTGGCGGGGCGCCGCCATGGGTCCCGGGAGGGCGGGCGGGCGGGCGTCCGACCGAGCGTCCCGGGACGGGCTGGGCGGGCGGGGGGCTGTCCGCCGAGCCTCCAGGGACAGGCGGGCTTTGGGCGGCCGTCCGCTGAGCGGTCCCGGGACGGGCGGGCGGGCGGCCGTCCGCCACCGAGCGTCCTGGGATGGGCGGGGGCGTGCGTCCCGCCGAGCGTCCATGGGACGGGCAGGGCAGCAGGCGGGCAGGCATTCGCCGAGGCGTCCCGGGCCCGACGGGCGGGGCGGGCAGGCGTCCGCCGAGCGTCCCGGGACGGCGGGCAGGCGTCCGCCACGGGTCCCACGGGACGGGCTGGGGAGGCGTCCGCCGCGGGTCCCCCGGGTACGGGGCGGGTCGGCAGGCGTGCGCGCGGGTCCCGGGACGGGCGCGCGGGCGGGCGGGCGGGGTCCGCCGAGCGTCCCGGGACCCGGGCGGGCGGGCGGGCGGTACCGCCGCAGGTCCCGGGACGGGCGGGCGGGCGTCCGCCGAGCGTCCCGGGACGGGCGGGCGGTAGGGCGTCCGCCTAGCGTCCTGGGACGGGCGGGCGGGGCGTCCGCCGCAGGTCCCGGGAGGGGGGGCGGGCGGGCGGTGCGTCCGCCATGGGTACCCGGGGGAACGGGGCGGAGGCGTCCGCCGAGCGTCCCCGGGACGGCGGGGCGGGCGGGCGTCCGCCGAGCCTCCCGGGACGGGCGCGCGGGCGGCCGTCCGCTGAGGCGTCCCGGGAGGGCGGCGTGGGCGTCCTCCGAGCGTCCCTGGACGGGCGGGCGGGCGGGCGGGCAGTCTGCCGAGCGTCCCGGGACGGGCGGTGCGGGCGGCTGGGCGTCCGCCATGAGTTCCGGGACGGGCGGGCGGGGGCGTCCGCCGAGCGTCCCGGGACGGGGGCGGGCGGCCGTCCGCTGAGCGTCCCGGGAGCGGGCGGTGGGCGGCCGTCCGCCGAGCGTCCTGGGACGGGCGGGCGTGCGTCCGCCGAGGCGTTCCTGGGACGGGCGGGCAGCAGGCGGGCAGGCATTCGCTGAGCGTCCCGGGACTGGGGGGCGGGCAGGCTTCCGCCGAGCGTCCCGGGACGGGTGGGCAGGCGTCCGCCACGGGTCCCGGGACGGGCGGGGAGGCGTCCGCCGGCGGGTCCCGGGACGGGCGGGCAGGCGTCCGCCGCGGGTCCCGGGACGGGGGGCGGGCAGGTGTCCGCCGAGCATACCCAGGAGGGCGGGGCGGGCCAGGGGTCCGCCGATAGTCCCGGTGTAGGCTGTCCGCCGAGCGTCCCAGGACGGGCGGCCAGGCAGTCCGCCGAGCGTCCCGGGACGGGCGGGCAGGCTTCCGCCTAGCGTCCCGGGACGGGGCGGGCAGGCGTCCGCCGGAGTGTCCGGAACGGGCGGGCAGGCGTTCTCCGAGCGTCCCGGGACGGGTCGGGCCAGGCGTCCGCCGAGCGTCCCAGGACGGGCTGGCAGGCGTCCGCCAAGGCAGACGCCTGCTCGCCCGTCCCTGGACCCTCGGCGGACGCCTGCCCGCCCATCCCGGGACCCGCGGCGGACGCCTGCCCGCCTGTCCCGGGACCCGCAGCGGACACCAGCCCGTCCGTCCCGGGACCCGCGGCGGACGCCTGCCCGCCTGTCTCGGGACCCGCAGCAGACACCAGCCCGTCCGTCCCGGGACGCTCGGCATTTGACGTCTATGCCAATCCCTCTCGACGTTCATGATTGGTTGTTGATAAGCCAATCACAGGGGGCTGTAAACTCTCAATCTCTCGAGAGAGTTCATGTAGGCAGGATGTATGTTCTACCTCTCCTGAGGGATACGTCTCTCAGGAGAGGTGGAACATACATCCTGCCTGTGTGAACTCTCTCGAGAGACTTAGAGATTCCAGCCCTGTGATTGGCTTAGCAACAGCCAATCACGTGCATCGTAAGGGACTGGCCTAGACATCAAATGCACTCTCGATGTGAATCTACTATAGTAAGTCTGCTTCTTCCAGCCTTTCGGGTGCCACTGTCGTATTCTGTTCTCTCAGGTGTCGGAAGAAGGACTTATCAAAGGACTTATCCAATCCATCACCATCTGCCTTTTTTCATCATTATCTCGTCTAAATATTGAACTCCCCTAATTTCTCTAATGACGTCATATTTATCTCAGTCTTGTCATATGATTCCTAGTAATATTCTTCGTAAAGCTTTTTACTCAAACGGAAATTTTTTTTAGATATAGTTCAATTTGTGAGTGGGGATTGATGGTCGAATTAAGTGGTCTTGTCATGTAATGATCCATTCTTGGACAATCTCGATCGATGTTGCCTCTCATTATTTCGTAAATATGCTTCATTACAGTAATCGCACTGACATTTGTTGACAGAATCCTCTTTGGTTTTATATAGTATACACACACACACTCACACAGACACACACACACACACACACACACACATATTATATATATATATATATATATATATATATATATATATATATATATATATATATATATATATATATATATTTCAAAAACGAAAACAGAATGTTCAATATAACAAGAGCAGCGAGAGCAGAGTAACAATAATTTTAATGTCAATATTGGATAAAGAAACTTTAAAATTAAAAAAAAAATATTATTCTTTATTTATATTGAATAAAAATATTAAATATGGCAAAGCATGGAACTCTGATGCTGAAGTGGAATCCTCAATCACTAGTGACTGCCTGTGGGTAGAACAACCACTCAACTCTGCCTGTTTTGAAAACTATGGATTCTGCAAAACCACGAAAATTTCCATTAAAAACCTAACTTAACATTTATCTAAAGTCCCTTAATAAGCAATAATGAATGGTATACAATATATAAATATCAAATGCAAATATGCCAATATCACATTACATATAAACTGAATTAGGTACCTAAATAAATTTGCCAAGACCAGGAAGATGACTGAAGCCGATGATACTAGGCTACCTTCCAGCAAGCACAAGTAACCTAGCCTAGTAACAAATTAAAAAAATTAGGCTCACTAATATTCTAAGTTATGCAATGTTAAATTAAATATGAAAAAACACTCAGGAAAATAAAATCTTATACGAT
Source organism: Macrobrachium nipponense (assembly GCF_015104395.2). Lineage (NCBI taxonomy): Eukaryota > Metazoa > Arthropoda > Malacostraca > Decapoda > Palaemonidae > Macrobrachium > Macrobrachium nipponense. The sequence continues at coordinate 24,117,485 of NC_061102.1, forward strand.
ATATCGATTTAAGCAAATCTTAACACCCACTAGGCTATTCCTATGCACAAAACAAAGATTTGGAATTAAGCTAGAATAGCCCTAGTAATTTTATAATTAGCATACAAGCCATAGAAAAAATTATAATTAGGGCTGAAGACTTGGATAAAATAATATTCATTTCAATATATAACCCCCTAACCAAAGTTGAACCATATGCCACAAAATCATAGGAAACTTACTGGGTTGGTAGGCCATATCCTTAAAATCCCAAAGCAAATCGAAGAGCAGCAGAATATCCCATTGTTGAGAAGTAATGTTATTCTGAAATCTTGATATTGCACTCTTCATGGTAGCACTCGTGGTAGGCAATTGCAGGAGAGGTGGCCTTAAATTAAAGTGCTACTCCATCTTCATAGCACTTCTTCACTAGAGAAAACATTATCCAATATGGCTGATCTGCCTCCTCACTCTTCTCCTCATTACCAGTAGGTGAAAATATTTTCCCAAGGATGATGGAATCAGGAACTGCAAATATTAAAAAATACAGCCAGCAGAGCCATCTATGGACTGAGCATATTATCCTTGAAACTCCAGTATTTCTTTTTGATTTGCTTTGTATGGCAAAAGGGGGTTTCAAGGATAAAACCAAATATGAACTTAGATATATATATATTACACGAATTTTATAAATTTTCTACAGAATTAGAATATATAAAATAATTCTTCAACACTACCAAAGGGGGATTCGAATTTAGTCAAAATTCGAATGGTACAAAGGTAATGTTACAAAATTGAGTAACATTCTAACGGAGAAAATCAAAATTACCAACACCTAAACATATACTGGCATACTAATTTCTCAACATCTCTAGTTCGTGCCTCCCATAATGACAGCAGCCTTTCTCCTTTTTCTTTGATGTGTACTACTGTCCTCTTTAATATCTGCCTTTTCATCAGTGTCATTAGTCACAGGGCTTAAGAGAGGTATTACTGAAGTAACATGCCGTCTTACAGTTTCAACGAGAAGCTCCCTTAAACACAGCTATGTCAGTTACTTCATCCAAGTCATTTAATTTTACTTTTTTTTTTTAACAATACCCATTGGGTAATTTGAAGGTTTCATGTGCGTTTCGTTTTAAACAGAACAATATCACCTACTTGAATTCTTTTATGTGTCACTGGTTATTTATCTACTCCTTTCGTCTGTAGCTTGTGACACTAAGTGTGCTATAAATTCTGAATTATAAATGTTAATAAGTCGAGACCTCACATTTCTAAGTTTTTGATACTTGTCTAAAACTTTGCTAACATGATCATCTGCTGTCCAGTTCAGATCTTCATCTGGATTGCCCTGCAAGTCAGGAATAATGTTAATAGACAGCAATTGCATGTCCATGAATTAATATTTCTGGTGTAATTGCATCAGGCACTTCCTCTGTGATACTGTCTCTCAACCCTTCTTTGAAGGCAATAGGGCGCCTGTTAACCAAGTGTACGGTTTGCTCTACAAAAAACTCAAAATCACGGAAGTCTAACACATTATTTCTTAATGCTCCATGGATTAAACGCTTACTCATTTTAACACAAGTCTCAACAAGTCCTCCTAATTTATTACATCCCTTTGGATACTGCTGAAACTTAATTGACTTTACACCATTCTCTTCAAAATATGCCTGACTCTCAGGATCACCCAGGAAATTAGTGACCACATTAGCTCCAGCTATCAACTGAGATCCAAGATCTGACAATACTAGTTGAGGGATTCCATACTGATATGAATGCAGTTGAAAAGCTCTTAAAAATTCTTTTGTAGTGAGATCTAAACAAATTTTTTTTAAATTAATTGCCCTAGACCAGAGACAAGTCAAACATAGAATCCAAACTTTGCTCTTTTTACCATTAAGCTTAACGTTATACGGTCCAAAATGATCAATAAAAATATACCTGAATGGTATAGAGGGAGGGTCAATCCTAAAATCGCGATAGGCACTTTGATTGACCTTAACCGTTCTCTCTTTGAATCTCTTACAAATGACACATTCTTTAAGGACCTTTTTTACTACTGAAAAGTAATGTGGAATCCAAAACTTTTTTCTCATCTCTGACAAAAGAGAATAAACACCAGCATGTGAGACATTCTCATGAAAATCTTTTTAATTACTAACCGAGTTAACTTACTGTGTTTGTGAAGTAAAATAGGAAAAGTTGACAAAAGTATCTTTTCTCCATTTAGGCATTTTACTTCTAATTCTCAGGATTCCATGGTCATCCATGTATACGTTTAAGTTGAGCAATAATATTAGGAATATCCTTTACTCTCTTATTTCTGCTTTCTAAACTACTGAAAACTTCACCATACCAGATTCTCTGATCATTCCTTATGATATGCCTAGTAGCTTCCAAATGAAAGGAGGATGCATCACCAAAGTTAAAAGAAACTGAGTTTGCTCTTTCTTTTGAGGCAAAGCAATGAATTTAAGAACATAACTTGTGAATTCTAATAAGCTTAGAGAAACTGGAACACTTGTCCAGGAGGACTAAATGTTCAGGGGTTTGATTCTGCTAAGACTTGTGATTCAACTTAATTTAGATGCAGAAATTGAGAAGGAATTTCATCAATGGATTAAATTTTGGATTAGGTACAACTATATCAAATGTGTCCAGCTTTACTGCTCAGTTCATCCCTATCAGATCTTAAAAATTCTGGGCCAGTGAAATAATTAGTTTTAAAAGCTGTTTGTACGACATAGGCCTAGTTATGCAATCTGCAGGGTTCAAGATACCACTGACAAAACAAAATCTAACTGGGTTATTTTCACAAGTCCTTGAATGTGATCCAAACGATTCATGATAAAGACACTCCTTTTATTCATTTTATCTAATTTGTTCACATAAGAATTAATCCAGCTCAGTGAAACAATGCTATCTGTATACAGTACTGATTCTACAATTCTAATAGGTTTAGGGCACTGAGGACCTGCCAAATCCTTACTCAAATCCACTAATGTTTCTGTTCCCAAAACTATCCCTTGGAATTCTAGAGATGGAATACTTTTGCTTTCTAACTGCGTTGTTAACCAAGCGATTCTTTGCTAGAACAAAACTGACTGCTTAGTTTCTATGCACTGAATAAAAAATTGAAAAAATTGTCCCATAGATTATTTTACTGCTGTCAGTAAATGCAATTAAACGATATGACCCCATTTCTCTCCCCGACAAATCTAGGTACCTCAATTGGAGGAGTCATGTTAACTTGTTTGGCTATGTTACGCCATTCTCGTTGTTGCTCAGTGGACAATTCTGTATCCCATCCTAGAGAAGTGTTTAATTGTAGTTCATGCATAAATAAACGAGCTCTGTTTAACATAGGTCCATTGAAATTATATGGATCGAAATTTGAAAGCAATGCTTTTCAATATCAGTCTCTTAGTGTTTGCTTTAGAGTCTAGCTCAAAGTTTAGGAGAAGACAAATACAATCTGTTATTCTGTTCCACCTCAAAAACCAAATAATTTTACTACATCAGGAGTGACTTCATCCAAATTATTATCTAATTTTTCTTGGAGCATAACATCATTGGTAACGAATTGTTGTAATTCAAATTTATATGGATTAAAAATGTTATTCAAGTTATCCAAACCCCAGTGTAAGCTTTCAGAATCATTTGCAGTGAACGCACCATTATCCATGTAAATCAAAGAGTAAATGAGTTTCTTCAATTCCTTTAAGTTGTCCAAATATCACCTTCTGTGTCTAGCATCAATATTTTGTACAAACCAATCATCAATACTGTTGGGCTACACCTTAGTCCAAAACTTAGACGAATATTCTTGTATGCTATAATGGTAAAATCTTCCTTTACTTACATTTTTAAACCAAAAGAATAATAATTTACTTTGATCAGTTTCATTTAATGCTATCTGCTGGAAAGCTTCTTTAAATCAAAGCACAATAAATGAGAATCAACCATTAAAAGTAGCAAAGCAGTGGACAATTTCTGATTAATACAAAGGACCAGCCCACATTTGCCTGATTGTGCTAATAGAGGGGGAGCCATTACTTTGTTTTTCACCACAAATTAAATTAGAGAGAAAAACTATTCGGCATTTGGTAGTACTGCGTCTAACTTGAATATTCCCATGTGCGGCAAAAAACTGTACTCTGGGTGTTCTTCACAAAACTTATCCAAATTATCAATTCTTCAATTAAGTTTACAAGCTGCCTGCAGTCTTTTATGTTTTCATCCATTAATATCAAAAGTTCATCATTCTTTGATAATTTCTTTAGGTTAGATTTCAAAATTTGCTTTGCTAAATTTGTGTTCTTTCCTAGCAAATGAGAAACACGACCATTCCATAAAAGTGGCATTACTAACCTACTTCTTCATCTCTGTGTGTGTTATTAAGTAAATACCTAACTAATTTCTTATTTATGTTCAGTGCTCTCCCCGTCTAAGTCAGTGGCTGTCTTTGTGCAAATAATATGAGCATTCTCGCTCCTAAAATATGATCAGTAGCTTTTTGCAATTTAGGCTCACTGATCCTGCCATCCTGATCTAAAATACAAGATTGTAGGATCCTCTGCACTTCCATACATCTTTAACACTAGACTTGAAACATGAAGTCATAGGAAATTTAATATTATCAAGTGATTTACCCTGCTCATCTAATTCTCTTCCAAAGCCAAAAAGTAATGAGTATCATTATGCAGGCTAGGGAGAAATTTCAAATCTACAATTAATTTCTCAATGTTTCCTATTAACATAATGCCAAATTTTGTTTCATAGTACACAGACTGACCACTATGACCAAAACTAACCATCTTTTCCATGAGACACAAGAGCTGAATTTGCACCCAGGACAAACTGAATGTTTGATATGTCTTCTCTGGATTCATCAAGAAACTCATCTAAAAGCTTATAACCATAATTTCTAAAACTTTTAACAACTTTACCAAGGCTGGGTAAATTCAAATTTATATCAATACCTGGGACACAAATAGCTTCTAGATTATGCACCGTCTCCCCAATCTTAACAGAAATTTGAAACTATCTTTGTACGATAGCATTTTTGCTCCATTAAACCCATTGACACTAGGTCAAAATTATCTCTTTAACAACTTTGAAACACTGACCCTTCTAAAGCGCACTCAGAAATGAAATTAGCTTGGCTACCTGAATCCTTTAATCCTCTTATTTTACTAGGGCCCAAAGTACAAGAAAATGTGGGTGAAAAATTGAATCTATGCCCGTTACTCTGAAAGGAACTACCTGGACAAACTACCCCATTCTGTGTACTATTTTGCGCATCTTTTGATTTACCTTTCTCGTTTGCTTAGGGTTAGGAACTGCTTTTTTAGTATTACGCACCGAATCCTGACCTCAGAACTTTATGATTATCTGACAAGCAAAGAAAGGAGAAATGCCATCCTTGACAATGTTTACACTTTCTGGCAAATCTAAAATGGCATGAGCTATCCAAATGCTCGATTCTTGCACATTTAGTGCAACCATTCAATATACTTAACCTAGCAATCTTTTCCTTAGCAGTTGTAAAATTAGGGCAATTATGGATTGGATGATCGCCATTAACCTTATCACTACAAGTGTGCAAGAACGTAAAAGGATTGGGAAGCTTTTAACATTAACCCCTTCTGCTGCTAAGTTTGACTTTTACTCATTACTTGTTTATCTTGATGCGTTTCAGCAGAAGGCTGTTTACTTTTACTTAATTTACCAAGTTTATTTGCATTCTGATACCGTTCATTAGCTTCAAAAAAGTTATCAACAATTTCATTTGTAGTGGGCTTTGAAATTGTTAGTAATTTGTATCAGTTGATTTCTGAAAGTTTCATTCATTCCTCTTAGGAAAAAAGTACTGCAAAACATCATCATATCCATTTTCAAGTCTTAACAGCTTCTTGTAATTTTCTAATATTACTAATATACTGAAGGGTCTGAATCATATCCTAACTTCAGCTCTTGAAGTAGTTTCATCACATTAAACTTTTGAGTTGGAACTGAGGCAAACGCTGTTTTTAATAGTTCCTTTGCATGGGAATAACCTTGTTTGTCTGCTTCTAAAGAGTCTATCAAAAGTAAAGCCTTGCCAGAAACCTGCTGTTTAAGTAACAACAACCTATCATAATCTGTGTAAGAAAACCTTTTCCAGTAGTTTCCTCAAACTGCTGTAAGAATAATTCCAAACTTTCAGCATCAGAACTTTTAAATTTAGGCAAAGGTGCTACTGGACTTTTAAGAAGACTAAGAGGAGTTTCATTCCGATTTTCGCTTGTGCTTCTATTAACATTAACCTCTAAGAGCAGCAACATTTCAGAAATTTTATCTTTATTATTCCTGACAAGCTACCTTCCCAATTTCTAATTCATTTCTATTTCATCTTCATCTTCGCTCTATGACCACTTCAAAGATAGACCTTACTATCAAGCCCTTTAAGTTCTTCCTTAAAATTCTTAAGTTTCTCAACAAGATTAAACTTCGGTGAGCTAGTATACTTAGAAAAATTTGTGGCCTTTCATTAAATTGTCTAGTTGACTTGAGAGCGGATGTACTTCCGACTCATAACAAGAAGCTTAAGGTCTGTCATGATTATAGAAAATCGAAGTTAATTCTAAATGTCAATGCAGCCTAAAAAATCAAAGAAAAATTTTGAAATAATTATAGCAGTCAGTACACTGATCAATAATAACAATAGTCCAAATAAAACCACCACTCCTACAATGCTACCCAAGTGCCACCAGTATTTGAGACAGCCTTCAGAGCCCCACGTTGGGCGCCATTTCAAAACGAAAACAAAATGTTCAAAATATAACAAGAGCAGCGAGAGCAGAGTAACAATAATTTTAATGTCCAATATTGGATAAAGAAACTTTAAAATTAAAAAAATTATTAATTCTTTATTTATATTGAATAAATATTAAATATGGCAAAGCAATGGAACTCTGAGGCTGAAGTGGAATCCTCAATCACTAGTGACTGCCTGTGGTAGAACCCACTCAACTCTTGCCTGTTTTTGAAAACTATGGATTCTGCAAAACCACGAAAAAATTTCCATTAAAAACCTAACTTAAACATTTATCTAAAGTCCCTTAATAAGCAATAATGAATGGTATACAATATATAAATATCAAATGCAAATATGCCAAATATCACATTACATATATAACTGAATTAGGTACCTAAATAAATTTGCCAAGACCAGGAAGATGACTGAAGCCGATGATACTAGGCTACCTTCCAGCAAGCACAAGTAACCTAGCTAGTAACAAATTAAAAAAATTAGGCTCACTAATATTCTAAGTTATGCAATGTTAAATTAAATATGAAAAAAACACTCAAGGAAAATAAAATCTTATACGATATATCGATTTAAGCAAATCTTAAACACCCACTAGGCTATCCTATGCCACAAAACAAAGATTTGGAATTAAGCTAGAAATAAGACCTAGTAATTTTATAATTAGCATACAATCCATAGAAAATTTATAATTAGGGCTGAAGACTTGGATAATTAATATTCATTTCAAATATTATAACCCCCTAACCAAAGTTGAACCATATGCCACAAAATCATAGGAAACTTACTGGGTTGGTAGGCCATATCCTTAAAATCCCAAAGCAAATCGAAGAGCAGCAGAATATCCCATTGTTGAGAAGTATGTATTCTGAAATCTTGATATTGCACTCTTCATGGTAGCACTCGTGGTAGGCAATTGCAGGAGAGGTGGCCTTAAATTAAAGTGCTACTCCATCTTCATAGCACTTTCTTCACTAGAAGAAAAAACTTATCCAATATGGCTGATCTGCCTCCTCACTCTTCTCTCATTACCAGTAGGTGAAAATATTTTCCCAAGGATGATGGAATCAGGAACTGCAAATATTAAAATACAGCCAGCAGAGCCATCTATGGACTGAGCATATTATCCTTGAAACTCCCAGTATTTCTTTTTGATTTTGCTTTGTATGGCAAAAAGGGGCAAAAGGGGGTTTCAAGGATAAAACAAATATGTTACTTATATATATATATATATATACAATTTTATAAATTTTCTACAGAATTAGAATATAAATATTCTTCAACAATATATATATATATATATATTATATATATATATATTATATATATATATATGAAGCCCTATTAATGTTTTATTATATCAGCTGTAGAGCAAACTAGCGTTTATAAATGAACACCATATTATTTTGAAGCTTGAATAGCCTCCGTAGCTTGTTCTATATGAAGAGGGTTCATCTTCCGAATAATAATAGTGTAGATATAAATACAATTGGAACAGAAATGATAGACGCTGTAGATATAAACTGTCCATTTAGAACAATTCATAATTACAGAATAAACGTAGTAATAAGGTTTGAAAGTATAAGAAATTTAATGATACAAAGAAACGTTAAGAATATTTACGTAAATGTAGATGTTTAGATTATTTTGTTATCAGAGGTCATTTAGAGAGAAGGGAGGACATTGCGTTGGTGAAGTGGGTAACTGGAAACTGTCGAGAGGAAGTCCTGAAGACTTCTGGATGGGTTGAATGAAAATTGCACACAACGGCATAGCTTGAAGTATCCAGGTAGCTTGAGTTTCAGTTTGCAAATTGAGGTGGATGTTTAAGTGGTTATTTTAGGGGACCGATGTCCCACCAGTGAGTTTTCTGCACGGCGGATCTCTCACTGATTCAGCTTGGCTACGTAGTAGTTGTTCTACGGGGAAATGAATGGAGAGAAGATTAAGGAACAGATATTATCTTACTATAATGGACGTTATGTCTGTACATCCGTCTGTCATTCAATCACGGCCAAACGGCTGGTTCGATGGGCATGAAATTTGGCAGGGTTTTGGAGGGGACCCCTAAGATGGTTTATAATGAGGTTTCAAGCAACAAAAGGCACCAAAGGCGCCGGAGGGGGCGGGGCGCCTTCCCCAAAACGTGGCTGGTTCAGCCTGTGGACTTGACGTTACGAATTTACCATACCTAATTTTCAGTATACGTAGTAAATAATATGACTTTCGATTTTCGGTATACGTACTAAATATGACTTACTATCGAATACTGTGGGGGTAAGACATCAATGGCACCGAAGGGGGTCGGGATTAAGCAGGGAGTGACAAAGAGAGAGTGAGAGGGAAAGGAAGTGAGAGAGTTACAAGGAGTTACAAGGATTAGGATGTCTCAAAGACTTGTCAGTCCATTCGAGGAGACATCGTGTGCTCACTTATCTGTAGGAGCAGGTATTACTGTGCATTCACAGTGTCCTAATAATTTTGTCTAGCTTTCTTTTTAACTCTTCCACACTGTTGCTGTTTACAACTTCTGGTGGCAGTTTATTAAGAGGGAGGGTAGAGTGGTGTTAGGGAGAGGAAAGAGAGTAAGAAACAGAGAAGGTTGGAGAGAGAGAGAGAGAGAGAGAGAGAGAGAGAGAGAGAGAGAATTTTTTTGGTTGCCATTCAGAGTTACCCCGGGCAGCGCTGGGTTAGTCAGCTAGTCATAATAAAAGCTGTAGGTAGTGATGTGCTGTCGGAGGTGAATACAGTGCTAAGCAGATAGAATGAGTTGCATGGAGATGTGTTGAAAAATGGAGGATACAGGAGATGCAGAGCTGAGTGATACAATTTTGAGTATGTAAAAAGGGCAGTAAAGAGGTTGGAGGATGGAGAAAGACCAAGGGTTGATGGGATTACAAATGATCTACCATAGTACGGCGGTGAAAATGTAACAGTGTTGACTGGAGTGTGCACGGTATGTCTGGACGAGAGAAAGGTTTTTCAGTAGTGTTGAGAAATAATGGTGACAGTGGGTAGGAGTAATGGTGACATAGGAATCTTGAGCCTTTTCTTTTAGTCATAACGCTCCTTCATAAAACGTGGAAGAAACATAAGTGAGATTTTGATTGAAAAAGTAAGAATAATTAATTAAGACAAGTAAGAGTGTATAAAGGAAGTGCTTTTCATGAAACCATATATGGAAGACGTTTGGGAGTGAAAGAAATAATATGTATTTTATTTGACTTGTATGGTCCTAGAAGCAGCTTAAGATAAAATTGATAGAGAGGCAAAGCGGAGGATGCTGACGGTATTATGATAGAGGTAATTAGCTGAGAGCTATTAAGAGTTTTTATGGACGCAGAAATGTAAACAGGAAGGTCTGGTGGGCCAGAGGTGAGGAGAGTGACGAGGAGAAGAGGCAAAGGATGGAAAAGAAAGTTTGTGGGAGAGAAAAAGGGTCTTGAATGGAGCGTAGAATAACTGATATTTGTAGATAATAATATACTGATTGGAAAGATCCCGCAGGGGGGTAGTAACGTCAGTGCACATCATGCGGTGCACTGTAGGCATTACTTAAGGTTCTTTGCAGCGTGCCTTCGGCCCCCAGCACCCTTTCATAACATTTGATTCATAGTGCAACTGCGAGGTCTTCCTCCTTTTACACCTTTCAAACCTTGTACTGTCAATTTCCATTTCAGCGCTGAATGACCTCATAGGTCCCAGTGCTTGGCCTTTGGCCTAAATTTTATATTCAATTCAATTCGATTTGGAAGAAGGGTAATTATATGGAAATGCTGTAAAATGCTAATATAGACGAAAATGGGAAACTCCATCATTGTGATAGTAAAACGTATGAATACTATGAGTAAGGATAGCGTTAAAATGTAAAATATCTCTCAAATTCCTTGACCACTGATTTGACACCCTGAGCCGAAAGAGAGAGGTCAATAGATTCAGTTAAACTGTGTGGTCAGATGTGTCAGTCTCCTTGTTTGAAATGGGTTTGAAAATTATTTTGACTGTGTGATACCCTTGATTCGTCGCTCTGATCACGGCTTTCTGTAACTTATTTTATTATTTTATCAGTTTTTCTTCAGGTTTTATTTTTTTCATATTATTCATTCCTGATCTCACATAGAACTCAGGGAGAAATTTTTGTTCATCAATTTGTTCGTTATATTTCGTCTCCTTTTTCTGCGACATTGCTTTTCATTCCACAAGTTCCTGCTTTCGTTACACTCCCTAAAAGTACACACATAACAGCTGTAGTGTAGATTGGAAGAGATCTGTAATAGTTGGTATAAGAAAGACAAATATGAAAACTACAATTATGCGGAATCAGGCCCCGTTGAAATCACACAGAGTCCGTGAAGATTCAGGGTAGATCGAGTAGTGATCGCTGTCACCTGCATAGAGGCGATATGGCAGATTGAATAAACTTCTCGAGGGAATGTTCTGTCATGAACTTGCTACTTTCCACCGTAGCTTTTGTCGTGGCTTGAGCAGTTTATGGTTCGTAGACCTGAGATATAACTCGCGGCCTCTGTAAACCCCAACCGCAGCTTACCTGTAGCATAAATATCCCCCAAGGTGTGAATGTGGATCCCTTTCTATCTAAGCGTTGGATGACTCGATATTCTGAGTCAGTTGACGACGTCGATATCCCCATGATGGAATTCTTGATAGGCCTCGATGTATCTGAAATAAGCTAATGTAGGTCAGGCCCATATGTGAGAATTAATCTATGGCTTTGAGTCAAGGATCTATGTGTACTGCATATGGGTTTCAGTCAGTGTTTGTCAGCCTTGGGCGTAAAGGTCGCTGGGGACTGAAGTCTAGTATTTGTTGGGCAGAGTTGGTATTAACTCAAACCGGTTTACATCTACGGCAGGTTTTCATCTACGGTAAATGGCTGCAAAAAGTAGAATGGATTATAGAGTATGCGAGAAAGTCCATCGGACTTAAATGTTTGGGCCTTTGATAGAAACTGGCAGTTGCAGTAGAATTTATTGTTACTCGCGTCATGCACCAGACTGATGGAATTATACTGATGTCCACTCGATTTATTTTCTTTTCCTCTGACGAGATGTACTTCAATAAATAGTAATTCCTGTTGAGTGGAATTTCAGGTGGTAATGAATAGCATAAAATCTGTAACCCGTCCATTGTGGAATTTGAATCGGCTCCAGCTAAGGCAAAATTCTCTGGACGTGAATATTATTGAATCGGAAAAAAAACTCTAAATTTAAATAAAGAATATTAATAGTTTTCAAATAATTGTATTCTTTAAAAGTGTAACGTCTAAATGAAGACACGGGTCACCGATAATGATATGATAAAATAATGAATGGCAAA
>NC_061102.1:24134617-24207117 GCF_015104395.2 Macrobrachium nipponense
GTGCTACAAAATCAATATAAATAAAAATCAAACCATATAGTTTACAATTTCTTTACTTACATACTTTGAATTATTGCTTGTATATCTACATTTGATATACACCCATTGTGCTTCTAATTTATTTTTCTAACGAACAATTGTATTTTGGCAGCTATTGTTGTGTTTATAACACATCCACAAACAAGACAAATGTTTAGCCGGTGATCAACAAAATGGCATTGTTTTTATCAACAATTGATTTTGCTGCTATATCATAGAATAATAGTTTTAAGGAACTATAATCATTTAGTTTACAGCATTTCCTAAGAATAGAATTAAACCAGAAAGGTTTCAGTTGTATTCTGTCAGCTAATCTCGATTCCGTGTGGATTCATATCTCGTTGATTCAGGACATTAATAGGATAGATAGCCACTCTTGAATATCAGAGGGCTGTCTGTCCACTGTCCACGAACTTCTGGAACCTCTGTTAGGACAGGGTGCGGGGCTTGCAACTTCATCCCAAATTATAATACACCACAGTCATACGTCCTTGAAATTATATATATATATATATATATATATATATATATATATATATATACATATATATATATATATTAGTTTTTTGGACAATCTTATTATGAACTAAACGCTATTTCATATTTGGAATATTGGAATTAGGAGTCCTGAATCCACTCCTCACTTACTGGCATAGTTAGTTTCTGAGACCACGTCGTTTATAGCCCCTTGTGAATCTGCAATTCGGATTTCACTCAGCATCACCTTTAGTTGTTTTGACTGTTTATTTAGTACACTACCTTTTTTCTCATTCAGTTCAACGTTGGCCTAGTGGCATTTCGCGCTCGGCTACCAATCCGGTGGTCCGAAGTTCGATTCTGGCCTCGGTCAACGCGGAACCAGAGGAATTTATTTCTGGTGATAGAAATTCATTTCTCGATACAATGTGGTTCAGATCCCATAATAAGCTGTAGGTCCCGTTGCTAGATAACCAGTTGGTTCCTAGTCACGTAAAAATATCTAATCCTTCGGGCCAGCCCCAGTGAGAGCTGTTTAATTAAGTGCTCAGTGGTCTATTGTCTGGTTAGGAATTTTCAATTGACGACGTGGTCTTTTTTTTTCACAGACCTTTGTAGGCCTTTTTTCAACATTTCAGTTTGAGTGTACACACCACACGAAAGTAGACATAAAATCGAACATATATATCGCCATTTAATATCACAAATTTTATTTTTGTTGTTGGTTTGTTTTCTCTACCTTTAATGTTGTAAAAAGTATCAATGCTTAATTCTCAAACATTTGGAGGACTTTTGATGACGTAATCTAGAACATGTGACAAGAACGCAGGCTCATTTGCATACTTTTGGTCGCATCGAGCAACATACTGTGATGTCACCGATTCTCAGATAAACCGCAAGGGCGCCCCCCCACCCTCCCTCCTCCCCTTTCTTTTATCATATGACTGTCAGGCCCAATTTTAGTATTCTAATCCCAGTGGTCAGTTAGGGAATTAGTTAATCACAATTTTTTTATTTGCTGGATTCCATTTCTACGTGTTTTCCTGCAGTGTTGCATTTACACTCGCATGAAAAGGAATGTGCTTTCCATTTAAGTTATGGAGTCTGATGGTTTAGAAAAATGGAAACCCCGAACCTAGAAAAATGGAAACCCCGAACCTAACAAAATGTAAAGAGAAAAGAAGGATAAGAACTGCCAAATGGATTAGTGCGTTGTGCTGTCAGTTTATTGTTCATGAGGATATGAAAGTTGTGGTGCCTCTAAGTCCTAGTGGAAAGTATAGGGGTAGATTGCTATGGTTTAGCCCAGTTGTCTTAGCAGCACGTGACTTTACACCTCGCTCTTCTAATGTGGTCCTACCTCCCCAGTTTTGCAGTTGAACTTTTCAGTCTGCCATCCAGAAAGGTTTTTTTTTTATCTTTCAAACTTGAATAACATTGTGCTACAAAATCATATAAATAAAAATCAAACCATATAGTTTACAATTTCTTTACTTACATACTTTGAATTATTGCTTGTATATCTACATTTGATATACACCCATTGTGCTTCTAATTTATTTTTCTAACGAACAATTGTATTTTGGCAGCTATTGTTGTGTTTATAACACATCCACAAACAAGACAAATGTTTAGCCGGTGATCAACAAAATGGCAGTGTTTTTATCAACAATTGATTTTGCTGCTATATCATAGAATAATAGTTTTAAGGAACTATAATCATTTAGTTTACAGCATTTCCTAAGAATAGAATTAAACCAGAAAGGTTTCAGTTGTATTCTGTCAGCTAATCTCGATTCCGTGTGGATTCATATCTCGTTGATTCAGGACATTAATAGGATAGATAGCCACTCTTGAATATCAGAGGGCTGTCTGTCCACTGTCCACGACTTCTGGAACCTCTGTTAGGACAGGGTGCGGGGCTTGCAACTTCATCCCAAATAATAATACACCACAGTCATACGTCCTTGAAATTATATATATATATATTATATATATATATATATATATATATATATATATATATATATATATATAAAAGCTTTAAGAAAAATATCACAGTGACCTAATAAATATAAGCCAAAGAATGTACAAACTTAACGCTTTTTGCTAAAGAGATTTTTAAGCTTGTTTTCGAATGATCGCAAGCTGAGTTGGTCCCTATCTTTGTGTACTGGTTTTAACTCGTTTCCTGAACTGTAATTATTGTTGTTGTAATTTTTTCCGTGCTCTTATGTTTAGTTTGTAACTCAGCGGCAGTGTTTTGTACCTTTGTACGTGAAAAGTGTGTCGCAAGAACATGAAAACTTTATATATTTGTCTGATTATATAATTAACACATAATATATATATATATATATATATATTATATTAATAATAATATATATATATATATATATAATAATATATATATCTATATATATATATGATATATATAACTAAAGGTTTTTGCCACGAAGGAAAAATTGAAAAGCGAGATAGCCAAGCACTTTCGTCTAGTGCGAACGAAATTGCTTGGCTATCTCGCTTTTTCAATTTTTCCTTCGTGGCAAAAACCTTTAGTTATACATACCATCAGGTTTTATATTCTTCGTGATAATTATCATATATATATACATATATATTATATATATATATATATATATATATATATAGAGAGAGAGAGAGAGGAGAGAGCAGAGAGAGAGTAGAGAGAGAGAGATAGTGTATGTATAATTTATACATATGTGTATTTATATATTACATATAAATAGCTATAGCATGTATATGCATTATATATACAGACATATATATAGTTTTCTTTGTTCTTGCGACATATGTTTACTACGTACAAAGGTTAAACAAAACAATTACCGCTGAGTTACAAAAACTTAACAAATATGAAGGAGCACGGGAAAAATTACAACCAAAAAAAAAAAAATTATATATATATATATATATATATATATATATATATATATATATATATATATATATATATATATATATATATATATATATATATATATATATATATATATAAACAAACTGCTGGGATTAAACTGTGTTTACTTAAGCGTTACAGTTAGCGAACGCGAGTGTTTGTCCAAAATAAACGTAACCTGCCGCAAACGAAGACAACTTTCCTTCGTCATCGGTGGTGGTCATCGTGCAACCGCTACTTGTGGTTTCGACCAGAATGAGACTGATGAAGACGATCACTTGAGGCTAGATGGAGAAGAACCTTCGAATTGTGTTGCAGGTTGAAATTTTGGGTTGTGGCCATGCCCATGGGTTCCATTTAATGCGGGGGGAGGGAGGGATGGCGGCGTAGGGCAGGCACGAATTTTAAAGAGGGTAGTTTAGGTTAGGTCAGAGGCATTTTTCTTACGTGTTACAATTTTATACATTTACTCCTGAGTATTTTTTAAAAATTTATTTATCCACCTTCCTGTGAATTTTCTTTTATTTTCTCAGACGAGGATTTTTGTTTTTTATCAAATTCATTTGGACGAGATTGTCTGTTATTAGTTCGAAGACCTTAGGTATTTAGGTTTTTACGTTTACCTGAATAGATATTAACTGTGGTTATCTTGAGTTCAAGATAGATCTTGTTAAGAAAGATTGATAGTTGTTATCCGGTGCTTAAGATAGCTCTTGATAGGGGCAAGATTGTCTAGTTTTCTTGAGTCCAAGATTCCATAGATCCTGAATAGGTCAAGATTATCAGCAATTTTTCTGAGCTCAAAGTAGCTCTTTGTACGGTTAAGATTGCCTAGCTTTCTTAAACTCAAGATTGATCTAGTAGATAAAGTCAAAATTAATTACAGTCTTCTTGAGCGCATTACAGCACTTTTATAAGGTCATGATTGATTGTAGTTCTTCTGCACTCAAGAGAGCTCTAGATTAAATCAGGATATAATGTAATTTTACTGACGTCAAGATAGCTCTTGATAAAGTCACAATTGACTGCAGTTTTCCCGAACTCAAAATAGTTTTTGATAAGGTCAGGAATGACTAATTTGCCTGAGCTTTTGATAAGGTCAAGATTGACTGCCATTTTCTTATGCCCAGGATACCAGTTGATAAGGTTAAGATTGACTTTTTTTTTTTTTTAACTCAGCAGAGCAGTTGATAAGATCAAGATTGTGAATTCAAGAAACTCCAGTTTAACTGTTAAAATCCTGATATAATGTAAGCTATACTGACCTCAAGATAGCCCTCGATAAGATCAGTTTGCTGGAGTTTGCCTGAGTTCAGATCAAAATTGTTAGTAAGTGCCCGGAAATCAAGATAACATATGATAAGATCAAGGTTGAGTTAATTTTTGACTTGAATAGCTCAAGATAGTTTCTTGACAAGGCCACGAATGTCTATAGTAGATTCACATCAACCGTGCATTTAATATCTAGGCCCGTCCCTTTCGACGCTCCTGATTGGCTATTGATAAGCCAATGACAGGACTGGAAACTCAGTCTCTCTCGAGAGTTCACATGGGTAGGAGCTATGTTCCACCTCTCCTGAGGGATGCTGTTGAAAGACGTATCCCTCAGGAGATGATGAAGATAGATCCTACCCATGTGAACTTTCGAGAGAGACTGAGAGTTTCCAGCCCTGTCATTGGCTTATCAACAGCCAATCAGGAGCGTCGAAAGGGACGGGCCTAGACATCAAATGCACCGTTGATGTGAGTCTACTATAGTTTTCCTGACTATTAGATTGTCAGTGTCAAGATGGTCTCAAGAGAAAGATGAAAATGCCTGTAGGGAAGGGGACGTCAGGTTCGTTAAAACTTCACTGCAGGTAATGTTTGATGCATCACCGTAGGGAGCACCTCAGTGGCGTGATCGGTATGGTCTTGGCCTGCCACCTCGATTCTCGGGCATTCCATTGAGGTGTGAGAGATATGTATTTCTGGTGACGAAGTTCACTCTCGACATGGTTCGGAAGTCACGTAAAGCCGTTGGTCTTGTTGCTGAATAACCACTGGTTCCATGCAACGTTAAAACACCATACAAACGAACAATCACCGTAGGGACCTAGTGCCGTCAATGCATCTTCTCACTTGGTGCCACTGTAGGCATTACTAAAAGGTGTTTTTTGGAGCGTCCCTTTACGTAGCCGCCATTGTCGCTTCTTGTCCTCAGTCTTGCTGACTAGCCTCACAGTCATTACTTAATAGTAGGACTACAGCAGCTGTGGGTTTTCTCCTTTATTATCTGGATCGCTTTATCCGGCTGCCAAACTTCAAGTCCTTCTTGTCACATTCTTAAGCGGTGCATGGCCGAAAGAGGCCCACCGCTTGGCTCCGAAGCCTAAATTTCATCAAATCCAATAAAATAAAGTCTGATGCTTGGAGATGGAGGTCCAAAACACCATCTTGAAATAGATTCTCGCAAGTGTTCATTTGCTCAAAATAACATGCGACGTTTTAGCTCTTTTTATTTTTTCTATTTTTTTTTTTTATTCAAGTTGAATGCCACCCACCTTCAGATATCTTTATGGATTGCAGAGGTCAAATGTTAATTTTATCGCGGAAATTAACATTTTCTATCGAGTAACAAAATTAGAATGAATATTGTCTAGTAAGGTAGCTAAATTAAATTTTTAAATTTTCGGTGGCAAGTAGCAAAAATAGAATTAAATTTTTTTTGGTCAAGTAGAAACAAAAATAGAATGAACATTTTCTGTCAAGTAGCAAACACAGAATTAACATTTTCTGTCAAGTGAGCAAAACAGAATTAACATTTTCTGTCAAATAGCAAAAAAATAGAATGAACATTATTTCTGTCAAGGAGCAGAAATAGACTGTATTGTTGGAAGAAAAACGAAACAATGCATTATGTTAATAAAAATTTCTCTCTCTCTCTCTCTCTCTCTCTCTACTCTCTCTCTCATCTCTCTCTCTCTCTCTCTCAATCGGAATTTTATTTCTGATGATAGAAATTCATTTCTCGATATAAGGTGGTTCGGATCCCACATAAAGATGTAGGTCCCGTTGCTAGTTGGACCAATTGGTTCATAGCCACGTAAAAAAATATCTAATCCTTCGGGCCAGCCCTAGGAGAGCTGTTAATCAGCTCAGTGGTCTGGTTAAACTAAGGTATACTTAACTATAACGAGAGAGAACAGCAGAATCACCAGCATAGTCACAAAAACTTATAAAAACATTCAAGAGTCTCTTAGACATTTTAACCACTTCACTGTATTTGTTAACAGTATTTTTAACAGTGTTTTCCAGAATTTAATTGATTTAAAAATGCTACCAAAGAAATTTATTTTTTTTAAATATTTGATTTCGTAGCCCTCATCTAACGTTGATAATTTGTCTTATCAGCCTGAGATTCGAGATAAGTTCTCTTCTATGCACTGCCTTATCAATTAGTATCAGCCTCCTGTTTGCTTATCCTCACCCCGTGTTTATTAATGCACCCAAGTGTTCGTGAAAAAATTGGCCGTCCTTTAATTTCATACTTCACCTGTGCCTGTCCCACGCACCCGTTTCGCCCATTCCAGCGAAGATCCGCGTCTCTAAAGAGCTAGTGACGTCCGTGCGTACGTTCGTCAGTGTTATAAGGGCTGGGACCATGGTCTAAGGGAAGAAGAGTCAGTCCATTTGCGCTGCTAGATCAGTGAGCAGCGTCAGGTGTAGTCAGTAACAGTGGTGAGAGAAAGAGTGTTTGTGCGTTGGCGCTACTAGGCCGAGGCTCGTCTACTGCGCTCGCTCGCTCGCTCGTTCGCGTTTGGGGAACTCTTTCGGATAGCCCAAGGCTTCTTCCATACAACCGCCACCATGGATGAAAAAAGAGTTGAGTGGGCCGCTGATTGCCGGTGCACTGCGCCAATTCCCTCCCTTTTTTTTTTTATGTATGGTTCTACGATCCGCTCCGCCTTCTCTCTCTCTCTGGATCTCTCGCATTAATATTTCCTCCCTTAATTACCCTCCGTGTCATTCGTCCAGCGTAATTAGCGAGGCACAATTTAGCAATTATGGCGACGGTTGCAGTTTGCGCCGGATTATCGTAATGGGACGAACGTTTTTTCATCATTAGGGTTCTTTATCTTCCCCTGTCATTAAGTCTCCAGGATAGTGGATAATGCTGCTAATGTGGATTCGGATGCTATATCCGATGGGGTCTGTAGGCATCTGTAGTCGTCATTTGTTTCCTTTCCAGCGCTCGACGGCTGTTTATGTGACCGTGTGTATATATATACACGTTTGTATACGTATATATATATATATAATTTCGTGGATATACACATACATATATTATGTTGTATATATATATATATATATATATATATATATATATATATATATATATATATATATAATTTCGTGGATATATATACACACATACATACTTTCCAGTGAATATTGAAATAAAACAACACTTGTTGGCCATGTCAGTCCCTTCAATCCTTTAACTATTGAATCAAAGATGAGAAGCAGATTCAACGTCGGCCGTTTCATGTGTCTAAACAGATGGACCCCCACACTACGACTCTCACCGCGTCTTTCAAGCAAGCTCTTTATGAAAGGTTATTATTGTATTCCAACGCCACCTGCGTTCCATCAGGCCAGCAGCCCTTCCTTGGTGTCTTGTTTCCTTTCGGTAATACTAAAGAAATACAAATTTTTATCATAAACTCCCATTTTCCTCACGAGTTCAGATCACCTCGAAATGCACCGATCCCTCTTTCAACTTTAGGTAATTGTTTTGGAAGTTTGTTGCATCCTTTTAGTTCGTAGGTATCGGGCCTCCTTTTCCTTATTCACTACACAGTTCCTGCAAGCGGTTTCAGCTATTTTTTTCTTGCGTTTGCATTCGACATCGGACCTTCAGTGCCATAAAGGAGAATTAACTCGACAAGCCTAAAATTCATTTCAACATTTGCTCCCATGATATACATACATACATAATATATATATATATCTAGATATATATTATAATATATATATATATATATATATATATATATATATAGTATAATAGTATATATATTAGTGTGTGTCTGTACTGGTATGGCTGTACCTGTGTCTGTTTATTAAACCAAACCAGGCACAATTTTAATCAGATTTTTTTATTTCGTTTTTTTGGCGGGGGATGGGGGAGAGCTTCTAAATTGGCCTTTCGTATTTTCATCAAATGATGATGTAATCGGAACAGAAAAGTTGGCCCATGACCTGTCATACCATCTTATATAAACTGTCGAAATGCTTCAAAGCTGAACACATGTCAGTCTTATCTTTTCCTGACCGTGCATGTGTTACTCCTCATCACAATGTGTGGAATTGTTTTTTTTAACCTCTTTTGGAGTTTCAGTATGACGTCTTTCCCAATGATCTTGTCTGTCTTGTTCAGACGCACCTTGAATTCACATATGCTCTAATATTATGTTCTTCTGTGTCCTTTTTCCTTGATTTCCCTGGGCACTTCCTGCTGCCGATCTGTCCTGCCACTTCCATAACTTACTATTTTTTGGACTGAGTGTTCGTCTACTTGTACTACAGACCATCTAGTTCTATTCTCCCTTTTATCTCATGCCCAATCCGTATCCTGCTGTTCATCCCCTTTCATCACATGTTCAGTCCATGTTATTTGATGCCACTTCATGCACTGAGTGAGACTACCATACCTACATTCAGTGTTAGGAGATTAAAATGAAATGCACAACTTCTGCCTCAGTACATGTGCCACACAGGAAGACATCCCTTTGGAAGAAGCTTGACTTTTTTTTCTTCTTCTTATTTTTTAAAACCCAAACCGAACTTCTTTGTGTCTGACTATCGTATGGTAGAGTTCAAGCGTGATAGGCAAAGATTCTTGACGCAAATATGAAAGTTGTTGTTGTGTCTCCTGATTTTGAGATTCGAACCTGTTGCTCCAACGAAAGTGCCTCAGTGCTTGGCTTGACATCCCGAATTTGGTAAAATTTGTCAACCATGCTTTAGTGGGATCAGGTTATTGGTAGATTTGGGATAATAGGTAAACAGTGTGTGATATTTGGTTACTAATAGGATCGTGTTGTTCAGAATTCAAGCTTTGATATGTTAAAGACATTGGTATTTATACTGCATACCTGTTTTTTTTTCCCTTACGTTCGAGCAAATACCTATACTCCTTGAACGTAAGTTCCAAGATTCTTGGACTGCTTTCAAGTAGATCAGGCTATTATGCAGAGATAGGAAAAGGGCCTACCAGTCATAACCACAAGAATGTAATAAGTCTCACAGAGAGCGGACGCCCGTGATGGCTGCTCGTGCATATCGAGCGAACCAAGTTTACATTTTCAATGTCTTTTGAAACAATAAATATGAAAATGCGATTTCGTGATACTACATCTTGGCTAATAAAAAGGGAAAGCTGTTTTGTCACATTTGTCGGTCTGATAAGGGAAAAGATAAGGGTCGGATAGATGTGAATGCGATGAGTGGTATCATAAAAAAATGAGCGTTTTATGAGATAACGTCAGTGCAAATAACATCAGGAGATGGAGGTGGTTTTGTCCTGAACGTTTTGATCGAGTGCAAATAATATAATGAATGAATGATAGGGTAAAGGGAAAATGCAGTTCTTGGTTTTTCAGAGGCGAAATTGTGATGCGAAATAAAGTATGATGATGATTGATTATTATTATTATTATTATTATTATTATTATTATTATTATTATTATTATTATTATTATTATTATTCCAAATATAAACCGCCATTCAGATAGGACAGGTCTATAGGGGAAATTGACTAGAAATTCAGGCTTTCAAAGAATAATAATATTTTTTTTTTTTTCTGTCAGTCATCTTATTCTACTAGGTGGCTTTTATAGTGTGGGGTTCCGGGTTGCATCCTGCCTCGTTAAGAGTCCATCGCTTTTCTCACAATGTGCGCCGTTTCTAGTAACATACTCTTCTGCATGAGTCCTGGAGCTACTTCGGCATCTAGTTTTTCCAGGTTCCTTTTCAGGGATCTTGGGATCGTATGAGTGTTCCTGTGATATCGGATACAGTTTTCACTGCCATATCCCATATCCTTATTTCTATTTTCAGGTCTTGATACCTATGAAAATTTTCTCTTTCTATCTCATCTACTCGGGTGTCCCATGAGTGGTACTTTCTTCTTGATTTTGTCAATCAACGTCACGTCAGGTCTATTGGGCACATATCACACTATCTGTTCTGATACCATAGTCCCAGAGGATCTTTGCCTTATCGTTTTCTGTCACTCTCAGGTTGGTGTTCGTATCACTTACTACTGCAAGCTAGCTGTTGTGTCTTGCACAGGCTCCAGAGGAGGGCTTTTGCTGCTGAATCATGCCTCTTTTTATACTGGTTCTGTGCAAGTGCCGGACATTCGCTTGCTATGTGGTTTATGGTCTCGTTTTTCATATTGCACTTCCTGCATATGGGTGAGATGATATTTCCATCCATTGTTCTTTGGTCATATCTGGTTCTTAGAGCCTGATCTTGTGCCGCTGTCATCATCCCTTCTGTTTCCTTCTTGAGTTCTCCCATCTGTAGCCCATTGCCATATTTCATCACTGTCTCATGTACTTCCCGTGCATTGGTTTGTTGTGCTATTCCTCCTCTCTGTTTGTTATTCTCTTGTCTCTGTACATTTCTGGGTCTTTGTCTACATTTATCAGTCCTTCTTCCCATGCACTCCTTAGCCACTCGTCTTCACTGGTTTTGAGATATTATCCCAGTGCTCTGCTTTCGATGTTGACGCAGTCCTCTATGCTTAGTAGCCCTCTCTATCCTTTCTTGGTATGTATCGTCTGTCTGTATCTGTTCTGGGGTGGAGTGCTTTGTGTATTGTCATGTTTCCTAGTTTTCTGGTGTATGCTGCGGAGTTCAGCCTTCGTCCACTCCACTACTCCTGCGCCGTATATTCCTGATCGTCCCCATCATCTCTTGGTGTAATATATCCTTTCTTTCTATTATTCCCAGGTATTTGTATCCTGTCTCATCAATGCGTTTGATGTTATTCCCATCTTGTAGTTTTATCCCTTCAGTCCTTGTCACTTTGCCTTTTTGTATGTTGACCAAGGCACATTTTTCAATTCCAAACTCCATCCTGTTGTCCCCCAGAGACAATCTTTACTGTGTGGAATAGGGATCTATTTCCTTTATTATTTTTTTGGGGGGGAGGCGTTTGGGGGGCGGGGTGGGGTATTCTATCACAGTCGTCCTATTCGACTGGTGGTTTTATAGTGTGGGGTTCCTGGTTGCGTCCTGCCTCCTTCATAAAGGAAATAGATCCCAAATCCACACTGTACGGATTGTATCTGGGGACATCAGAATGGAGTTTGGAATAGAATGTCTTGGTCAACATACAGAAAGGCAAAGGGACAAAGATTGAAGGGATTATTATTATCATTATTATTATTATTATTATTATTATTATTATTATTATTATTATTATTATTATTAAAAGGATTGATACATCTTGTTTAAAAGAGGGTCTACTCCCAAGATATTATTATTATTATTAATTTTTTTATTATTTTTATTATTATTATTATTATTATTATTATTATTATTATTATTATTATTATTGTTGTTGTTGTTTTTTGTTGTTGTTGTTGTTAAAATATTCTGTCTTGTGAAGAACAAATTGTTAAAGAATTCACAATTATATTAAAAATATATATACACCGTTCGGTGTTCGAAAGTCTGTTTTTATATAGAAATATATTTTAATATATTATAATATATAATTGTGAAATTTTAGCAACATTATTATTATTATTATTATTATTATTATTATTATTATTATTATTATTATTTTATTATTATTATTATTATTTTTTGTTTGGTTTATCACAGTCCTCCAATTCGACTGGGTGGTATTTAAAGTGTGGGGTTCCGGGTTGCATCCTGCCTCCTTAGGAGTCCATCACTTTTCTTACTATGTGCGCCGTTTCTAGGATCACACTCTTCTGCATGAGTCCTGGAAATACTTCAGCCTCTAGTTTTTCAGCCAGATTCCTTTTCAGGGGATCTTGGGATCGTGCCTAGTGTTTTCCTATGATTATGGGTACAATTCCACTGGCATATCCCATATCCTTCTTATTTCTATTTTCAGGTCTTGATACTTATCTATTTTTCCCCTTTTATACTCTTCAACTCTGTTGTTTCATGGTATTGCGACATCAATGAGTGATGCTTTCTTCTCGATTTTGTCAATCAACGTAACATCTGGTCTATTTGCACGTATCACCCTATCTGTTCTGATGCCATAGTCCCAGAGGATTCTTGCCTGATCGTTTTCTATCACTTATTACTGCAAGGTAGTTGGTGTTTCTTGCAGCAGGCTCCAGTGGAGGGCTTTTGCCACTGAATCATGCCTCTTTTTGTACTGGTTCTGTGCAAGTGCCGGACATTCGCTTGCTATGTGGTTCCTCCAATTCGATTGGGTGGTATTTATAGTGTGGGGTTCCGGGTTGCATCCTGCCTGCTTTAGGAGTCCATCACTTTTCTTACTATGTGCGCCGTTTCTAGGATCACACTCTTCTGCATGAGTCCTGGAGCTACTTCAGCCTGTAGTTTTTCTAGATTCCTTTTCAGGATCTGGGATCGTGCCTAGTGTTATTATTATTATTATTATTATTATTATTATTATTATTATTATTATTATTATTATCCCGAAGATAAACGAATTATATGGAACAAGCCCACAGGGGCCATTAACTTGAAATTCAAACTTCCAAAGAATATGGTCTTCATTCGTAAGAAGTTTCGGAAGATAACGAGATGCTCTAGTTGTTGAACACAGAGAAGATGCAGTTGGTGAAAATTGCAACGAAGAAATGATGAAGATGTCAGCTCTAAATGCTGATAAAAAATTAACGCAGACAAAGTCATGTTAGTTAGATCTTTCTCAAGTAAGATATTGATAAGAAAAGTGAAGTTGTCAGTGTATTTGAAGATATTCCAGCGATTGATGCGAGGTCCACCTCTGATAGTAATTGTTATTGATGCTGGTACAGGCAGCGAAGATGATACAGCGACCAGGATACTTAACGTGGTGGTAGGTGCTGAAAAAAGAGAGAGAAAAAAATGGGAAAACTTAAATAAAGAATATAGTGATTTGTAACGTTTATAGTGAGGAAGCTGATAATGTTCAGGCAATCCCTGAGGTAATTAACCAGTGAAGCTTGTTATATGAGAACCCTGCTGCAGGTTTGACTACTCACGTCATCCTAAAATGTGACTCGGATATTCGGAAGGCCATTCACGATAATGGTGATCAAGTTACGTTACGATGGGGTGCGTATAACATGCGTGACAGGTCTTTTCTGGCCTGTTTCTGCTGTCAGTGGTATGGGCATCTTGAGAGGGAAAACAAGTTCACATGTGGAGACAGAGTCTGTGGTAACGTTGGTGGTAATCAAGCAATAAAAGAATAATATTCAAATGAGGTCATGTGTATAAATTGTAGTTCAGATGAGGTCAAGTGTATGAATTTTGAGGTCATGCTTATAAGTTGTAGGTCAGATGAGGTCACGTATAGATTGTAGCTCAGATGAAGTTATGTGTATAGATTGTAGCTCAGATGAGGTCAAGTATATAAATTGTAGCTCAGATGAGGTCAAATGTATAAATTGTAGCTCAGATGAGGTCAAATGTATAAATTGTAGCTCAGATGAGGTCAAATGTATAAATTGTAGCTCAGATGAGGTCAGATGTATAAATTGTAACTCAGATGAGGTCAGATGTATAGATTGTAGCTCAGATGAGGTCAAATGTATAGATCGTAGCTCAGATGAGGTCAAATGTATAAATTGTAGCTCAGATGAGGTCAAATGTATAAATGGTAGCTCAGATGAGGTCAAGTGTACACATTGTAGCTCAGATGAGGTCAAATGTATAAATTGTAGCTCAGATGAGGTCAAATGTATAAATTGTAGCTCAGATGAGGTCAGATGTATAGATTGTAGCTCAGATGAGGTCAAATGTATAGATCGTGATCTCAGATGCGTCAAACTGTATAAATAAAGTAGCTGCAGTGCGGTAAATGTATAAATTAAGTAGGCTCAGGTGAGGTTAAATGTATAAATTGTAGCTCAGGTGAGGTCAAATATATAAACTGTAGCTCAGATGAGGCCAAGTATATAAATTGTAGCTCAGATGAGGTCAAATGTATAGATCGTAGCTCACATGAGGTCAAGTGTATAAATTGTAGCTCAGATGAGGTCAGATGTATAGATCATAGTTCAGATGAGGTCAAGTGTAAACTTGAGCTCATGAGTTATGTATATGATCATAGTCAGATGAGGTCAAGTGTATATCTAGCTCAAAGATGAAGGTTAAATGTATAGATCGTACTAGTCACATGAAGTCAAGTGTATAAATGTAGCTCAGATGAGGTCAGATGTATAGCATTCATAGTCAGAATGAGTCAAGTGTATAAATTGTAGCTCAGATGTAGTGAAATCGTAGTCAAGATGACGTCACGTATAGTTTCGGTGCTCGGATGAAGTCAAGTGTATAAATTGTAGCTCAGTATTGAGTCCATGGTCATAGTAGCTCGATGAGGTAAAATGTATAATTTGTGCAAATGAGGTCAAATGTATAGATCGTATCTCGATGAAGTCAAGTGTATAAATTGTAGCTCAGATGAGGTCAAATGTATAGATCGTAGCTCGGATGAAGTCAAGTGTATAAATTTGTAGCTCAGATGAGGTCAAATGTATAGATCGTAGCTCGGATGAAGTCAAGTGTATAAATTGTAGCTCAGATGAGGTCAAATGTATAGATCGTAGCTCGGATGAAGTCAAGTGTATAAATTGTAGCTCAGATGAGGTCAAATGTATAGATCGTAGCTCGGATGAAGTCAAGTGTATAAATTGTAGCTCAGATGAGGTCAAATGTATAGATCGTAGCTCGGATGAAGTCAAGTGTATAAATTGTAGCTCAGATGAGGTCAAATGTATAGATCGTAGCTCGGATGAAGTCAAGTGATAAATTGTAGCTCAGATGAGGTCAAATGTAAGATGTAGCGGATGAAAGTAAGTGTATATTGCTAGCAGATGAGGTCAAATGTATAGATCGTAGCTCGATGAAGTCAAGTGTATATTTGTAGCTCAGATGAGGTCATGTATAGATCGTAGCTCGGATGAAGTCAAGTATAAATTGTAGCTCAGATGGTCAAATGTATAGATTGTAGCTCAGATGAGTCAATGTAGATTGTAGCTCAGATGAGGTCAAATGTATAGATTGTAGCTCAGATGAGGTCAAATGTATAAATTGTAGCTCAGATGAGGTCAAGTATATAAATTGTAGCTCAGATGAGGTCAAATGTATAAATTGTAGCTCAGATGAGGTCAAGTATATAAATTGTAGCTCAGATGAGGTCAAATGTATAAATTGTAGCTCAGATGAGGTCAAGTATATAAATTGTAGCTCAGATGAGGTCAAATGTATAGATTGTAGCTAATATGAAGTCAAGTTTATAAATTGTAGCTCAGATGATGTCAAATGTATAAATTGTAGCTCAGATGAGGTCAAATGTATAGATAGTAGCTCAGATGAGGTCAAATATATAAATTGTAGCTCAGATGAGGTCAAGTGTAGAAATTGTAGCTCAGATGAGGTCAAATGTATAAATTGTAGCTCAGATGAGGTGAAATGTATAAATTGTAGCTCAGATGAGGTCAAATGTATAAATTGTAGCTCAGATGAGGTCAAATGTATAGATTGTAGCTCAGATGAGGTCAGATGTATAAATTATAGCTCAGATGAGGTCAAATGTATAGATAGATTTGCTCAGATGAGGTCAAATGTATAGATTGTAGCTCAGATGAGGTCAGATGTATAAATTATAGCTCAGATGAGGTCAAATGTATAGATAGATTTGCTCAGATGAGGTCAAATGTATAGATTGTAGCTCAGATGAGGCCAGATGTATAAATTATAGCTCAGATGAGGTCAAATGTATAGATCGTAGCTCGGATGAAGTCAAGTGTATAAATTGTAGCTCAATTGAGATCATGTGTGTAAACTGTTATTGAAATGAGGCCAGGTGTGTACATTTTACGAGACAGGAAAGGCAAGAAACAGAACGTTTGGTGAATTTGAGAAACTGCCGAGCTTTGGATGCTGAAATACGGAGAACAGCAGCAATGACTGATTATATACGAATATTAAATTCTGGAAGCGCAGTTTTGTAAATATTTACTTAGTCAGTAATGCAGAACTGCAGATCAGAGAATTGAGAAATGAGAGATCTTTTGATGTGAAGCTGCTGCCGAAACAGGGCTAAGTAAGTGTGATAGTCGTGTCACTCTTTCTTTCTTCATTATTCCGAGAGAGTTAAGGTTGGGAGAAGTTGGTCTTTTGTTCTTGTCAGCGGTTCTCATCGGAATCTCGGTCGGTAACAGAACACTGGTAATGAGTTAGATATATTATACGATTTCGATATTGATGTTCTTTGTCATCATGATTTTTTTAGAAAGAACGACTGACTGCGATGATTGTCTTCTATAGCTATCAAGACTTTCAAGTAGAAACTGCACTCGTTGTCAGCTGTAGTGCCGGTCCTTTAGTAGGATTTTGTATAACTTGATTTTTTATACCTTTTCTTAAAATTTTTCTTTTTATATAACATTTACTCTTGTTATATTTGTTTTGTATGGCTTTTGCCTATTGGAAATTTGCTTCAGGATATAAACATTTGATTTGTATAAAATTTGCATTATAATTGGGTTGAAATTCTTCTCATGTAAAATATTTGCTTTTCATTACTGGTTTTTATTTTTATTTACGTATTTATTATGATTTTTGCCTGGAATCTTTTGAATTTTGTAGGTGAGTATAGCAGCATGCTGCTACACTCCATTTGATGTATATCAATAAAATATTTGAATTTGTAGTGATTTGTCAAGTTATAGGAAATAAGCAGTTTGACTCAGTGAACGTCGTTTCAGTAAGAGTAACTATCCAGCAGAGTAGATTTTTATAGAACCGTTTCCCTCCTACCCTCCTAGATCATTCTCCCATTTCTATATATACATTCTTTTCTGTAGTATATGCGTCTTGATACTTCTATTAGAAAATATCGGGAGAACTTTGTGGCGTGTTTATATTTAGTTTGATTTGACTGATAATAAAATTGAGTGGTCTTTCGTTTTCCGATAATTTCCGATTTATTAATTCTGTCAATATTTTTTAAAATGAACTGTAAAAATTAGATTACGGCAACATAATTGTGATGTCTTTTTAATTCTTTATTTTTATTGTAATTTTTTAAAAATTTTCATTACAATGATAGAAATAGACTGCAGATACGAAGACCAGTCGAGAGGTGACCAGAACAAGTCAGAGATGTAAATTGAAAGTATTTTAATAACGAATGAAAGAAGCGTTTGAAAATTGGCTTGTGTTTTGGGAATGTCTTGAACGCACATTGTATTTATGTTTACGCCGATTGTTAAATGGATCCTCAAAATTACCTTATTACATAAAAAAAACTACATTCAAGTGATTTCAGTGCACATCATAAGGTACACTGTAAGCATTATTTAAGGTTCTTTGCAACGTCCCTTCTGACCCTACCTGCAACCCCTCTCATTAATTTTACTGTACTTCAATTCATATTCTCTTTCTTCCATCTTACTTTCCACCCTCTCCTAACAATTGACTTATAGTACAGCTGTTCGGTTTTCCTCTTGTTAAACCTTTCAAACTTTTCTATTCTCAATTTCCGTTCCAGCGCTGAATGACCTCATATTATAATAGGTCCCAGCGCTTGGCCTTTGGCTTCAATTCCGTATTCTGTCTGACGAATCAAAATAAGCACCTCAGTGGCGTGATCGGTATGGATTGACCTGCCACCCCGATGGACGTGAGTTCGATTCTCGGGCATTCCACTGAGGGGTTAGAGATGTGTATTTCAGGTGATAGAAGTTCACTCTCGACGTGGTTCGGAAGTCGCGTAAAGCCGTTGGTCCCGTTGCTGAATAACCACTGGTTCCATGCAACGTAAAAAACACCATACAAAGAAACAAACAAAACATATCAAAATAAAAGGCAGTGATATTCTAAGATTTGTCATTGATTCTCAACCTGTTGCTGGCGAATACTTAAGTGCTCTCTATACCAGGACTGCTCATTCACACTGCTTAAAACTTTGCTTACAATACAAACTCAGCAGGCCTGCGTCTGTCAGAGATAAATGCTCTCCGTGTAAGAGCAGGGTTGGCGATTAAAAATGCATAATTCGACACTGATGCCCGCACTTCATAGTAATGAGTTTGAGTCATTATTTTGATAATATTTAATATATATTGCAGCTGAGTAGTGAGCATATTAGCGTACCATTTCTCAGTTACATTAAATGTCCATAGAGTTCCGGTACCATTATTTATTGTTCAGAATGGTACTGGGACTTTATGGACACCCTGTATTCTTCGAATTTTGACCCAGGGCAATCCAGATTTTGGTTTGTTAACCCCCTAGGGAACAATTACTTTTACCAAAAAATCGTTCCCTAAATAAGATTTTTTAAAAATTAAGGGTCTTGACTTTAATGATTAGTTTTTTTTTCGGAAATTTGTGCCGTGGGCCAAAAATGGCTTGGGGTCAATTCTAGATTTTTTTCGGTCATGTTACTATTTTTTGGGTTTTGGTAGGTGTGTGTATGAGAGAGAGAGAGAGGAGAGAGAGAGAGAGAGAGAGAATGTTGCCACAGTCAGCTGGCTGCTCTCAGCTTTGGTTTCTTACTAAATTCTTGTTATTAACTGCAGCTGCATATGTAGCAACAAGTCTTATTTTGATTTATATTATATTATTTGAAGATGTAAACATCCTCACTTCACTGAACGAAAAGTGAAATATGACGGACGAGAACTGTTTTTTGTCTTTTATTATAGAAAATATACAATATTTTGCAGTTTTAACAATATTACAAGCAGAATTTGATCAAAGTTGGCTTTTATTTACCAAAAATTAACAAATACGATTTTGTCCTACCATTCGGGTCGACATAGATATTTTATAGATTGTGACATCATTCAGTCGTATCGTGATTGGTTGGTTAACGTGACGTCATTCATTACCATTAAGTAACCAATCCATTAGAATTAAGTAACCAATTGCCAGGTGTCATGTCAGCATTGGTTCAGTGGATTAGAGTGATGTGAATGATTCATGTCAAAATTGCTCTGCTTATAAATATCTTCGATGCGTGATCAGCTATATAAATGCTAATAACTTCCTGATAAGTAAGTATAGCTTTGTTTAACCAGTGGTTGTTTAACCAGACCACTGAGCTGATTAACAGCTCTCCTTGGGCTGGCCCGAAGGATTAGATATTTTGACGTGGATAGGAACCAATCGGTCACCTAGCAACGGGACCTACATCTTATTGTGGGATCCGAACAACATCATATCGAGAAATAAATTTATATCACCAGAAATAAATTCTTCTGATTCTCCGTCGGGCGAGCCGAGCGCGAAAACCACTCGTCCAACGAGGAACTCAACTTCCTGATAAATATTTGATTTGTGGGTTGTAAAATGAAGTCACATTAATCGGACTGCTTTGTTGTGTCCAGAATTGAGGTGGTGGTGTGATCGTTACTAGGAAACCTCTGGTGCTCGTTGACTTGAAAATGCTGACAGTGTTTTCCTTGCAGTTAGTCGTAGTACCATTTCGTCCGATAAAGCTACGTGGGTTTTATTGAAACGTGAATGAGAGCAATGTAACATGTATTATAAGACTTGGCTATTGACAATTTTGTTGTAAAAGCCTTCAGCAGCCTAGTTTTACACACACACACACACACACACATACCTCCTGTTAAAAGAGAGCACAGTGGAAAACATATCCTTAAAATACTGTAAAGAAAACGGAGACATTAGAATGGGGCAGGTTACTACACAGAGGCTGACTCGTGGTCCAGTATAGTATATATTCAAGCTCTGGCGACTTGCACACCACCCAACTAAATGAAAATGGATGGCGGGATAATTTATCTGTGATGTCCACATGCTCTTGATTGGTTGTAGGATGCTTATGCGACTATAGCCCGTAGGAGGATAGTGCTGTCCGTGCACCTCATGCAGCGTACTTTCGGACCCAAGCCTCAACCCTTTCATTCCATTTACTGTACTTCCCGTTCATATTCTCTTTCTTCCATCTCACTTTCTACCCTCTCCTAACAGGTGTTTCGTAGTGTAACCGTGAGGTTTTCATCCTGTTACATCTTTGAAACCTTTTTACTCTCTCTCTCAGCGCTGAATGACCACATAGGTCCCAGTTCTTGGCTTGTGAACTAAATTTAAATTCCCCCTCCTGTAACTAGAGTGATTTTATCAGTACTGATTTATGAATTTACACAATATTGACAAAGGGAGTAAGAGGCCTATTCGTAAGCCAGCCTACGTCATAGTATATCGTCCGCGAAGTCATGATTACCCACACAGTTCTATACTCCGGTAAAACAGCTGACAGGTGACGTGCGCGCCGTCTGGAGTAGTACAAGGACAAGGATAGCGAGTATCTTGTGTATTCGTATTTGCTCCTCCCTTTCCTATTAAGGGTCTATAGAGGAGGCCTCACTTTGCCTCTATACCTTTAATATGGGTTCCGATGTGCTTCCAGTTCGAAAGGTTAAATGGAACTGTCAGCTAAATGGAAGGAAACAGTAAAAAGCTCCGGAGTGTCATTATGTCTTTCCGATTTGTTTAATTAATCTTGCACTGGAACTACTACTATATCTAGAAGATTCCCCTATCGAAAGAAATGGTAGTAGCTATCCTGGTAAAACGGGTTGTAATGTCTTAACGGTTTAAGACTAAGAGGAGTTAAGTTCTGTCCACACAGAATATCCAACTGCGGGTTTCCTCATTCAAAGCTCAAACTACGTACCTCTATTCCTTTGTTTCTGTCATACCTCATTACCGTTTGTACCTCTGATTATATATATGAATTATACCTGGTTACAGCCTAAGGCTATTAGCTATCCTGGATCAAAGCCCTATCCAATAGTTTTTGTTTGGTTTAAATCCGTCAAGCCGTTTAGTTGTGATTGAATAACAGACAGACTGACGTAACGCCCATTATTATATATATATATATATATATATATATATATATATATATATATATATATATATATATAGACTTTAATATAACCAAAATCAGCAGGAGTCCACTCGGCAGTCACACAAAGTAGATGAAGGCAGGCAGGAACACATGGGAATTTGACATTATGACAGATTTATTCCGAAGTTTTGGAATACATTATTGCATCCTCAAGGAATTCTACAGTAGATACAAATAAAGTAATTTTTAAAAACTTTTGAGAATTATAAAATTAAAAATAATAGTTATTTATAAATCAACTTAACAGGAAACCATACATAATACACACAATAAGTTATGTTAAAACACAAGTTTGCAATTTCAAAAAAAGAAAAATAATAAATTTGAACATTACACTTAAGCAAGGGTTATTAACAGTTTTATTAAAACAAATATAATTTAAGGAAGAGAGGCGCTAACCTGCCAGAGCAAAGTCTAGAGTAAACCTAAAAGCAGAAGCGAAAAGTAAACAATAACAGCCGTTGAGAACAGCAACAAAATCATGATAACAACAAATTGAACAGCTGAGGACTGGTTATTAAAACAGGAACAAGTTGTTTTATTTTCAACGTCTTCAAAATAAATAGGTCTTTGGAGTTGTTGACCTGTCCAATTATAGATAAATCTTTGTGTTCGATGCTAGTTTTACATTTTAAAGGCTGTTTTGTTGGATGCATCTGGGTTGGACAGGCAACATCCCGTTCTGTGACTAATCCCCCCCCCACCCCCCCCCCCGCGCCCCCCCCCCCCCCCCCCACAATGAGAATCGACTCGTACCCTAAGAAGACGCTTCGTGGATCCCACATCATTTCCCATATCACATCTGCGACAAGTAGACTTATAAACCATATTGAACGTCATCAAAGGGCAGAGTCGGTCTTTTACTCTGAAATGGGAGCCAATTGTAAGGGGTGTTTTTCGAAATCAAATTTACATCAAAGGCATTAAAATGTACTTTGATTATTTTAGTAAAGCCTGTACGGAAGTTGTCAGATTATATGTACTTAAAAGATGCATAGATATTTTTTCTTTGGAACATTAAAATACAAAGGGCTGCTAGAGGACTTTTTACCGAGTAATTTCTGTATGACCTTGTTAATGATCTCGGAAGGGAAACAGTTATCAGGAAAATATTCGTAGAGGGAGGTTTGCTTTGTGGAAAAGTTGCCAATCTGAAGTGAGTGATAGTGTCCGGTGGGTAAGGGTATAAACAGAATTTTACTTAAGTGATAAAAACTAAAACTATAAAAATTGGAACCCAGACTTGTAAATGTTTTCTTCCCAAAAATAGTGGTGTTAAAACGGTTATTATCCCTAGATACCAAAGCGTCTTAAAATGGTAAACGGCACTTGGAGTGCTTGAAGATTGGAGGGTGGATGATCAGCATACCAATTTGCAGCCCTCTAGCCTCAGTGGTTTTTAAGATCTGAAGGCGGACAGAAAAAGTGCGGACGGACAGACAAACATCTCAATAGTTTCCTTTTACAGAAAACTAAAAAATGCTCGGTCACGCCTCTCAGAATGTCTTGTTTAAACAGTTTGGCTTTCGTTCAAGACTAACAACTGGTTTCTTCGAAACGTTTATCCCTCATGAAGTGCTGCAACGTTTACTTTGTAAATCACGATGAGGTTTGCCGAGTTGACTCATAAAACTCTTAACACAACCAAGTGTTTTCCCAAAACCTTGCAGACGAGAGTTGACTGAGTCAAGCAAAGTCATTTAGCTGAGCCAAGTCGTGTTCCGGGCTTCACTTGTCGATAAACAACCTGAATCCCCTAGAGGCTTCAACAAACCGTTCAAGTACTGGACTATGACTCAGCTATTTAGGCTCATTTAGAGGTTAATTAAACTGTACTTTATGCAACGTCTCGGTGGCTGTCAGATTAACGAATCTTTGTCACAACTCTCATTATATCCTGATATATATTACAGTGTAAAGAAACAAGACGAAGACATTCTCTGGTTACCATATTAGTTAAGCAGCAATTGTAACCTAAAGTATGTCTGTCTGATACCTTAACCCTTATTAGTTAATGTTTTTATTGATAACCCTAATTTGCGGGTATTTTACGAAATGGAAAGTTGTTGCAAAAGGACTTCGGGTGTGATACCTGACCACCTAGAATTATCATGCAGCTCAGTGATATCAGGCTACATCTCAATGCAATGTTGCCCTCCCCCCCTCCCGTCCTTCCGGGCCTTCCCGCCACTGAATGTTAAAATTTAAAGGAAAGCCTCTTTGCCTTCGAAACTGAAAGGCAGTACCTCTGCGCGCGTGGTCCTGGACGGGATCGTCAGCGGATAGAACCTTGAAACCTTGAGAATTCCGACAAAGTTTACTACGAAAGATCATGTCGTGTTATTCAGCTTTTATCATTTTTTTTTTTTTTTTTTTTTTTTTTTTTTTTTTTTTTTTTTTTTACAAGGTCAGAGCTCTCATCTTAAATCTGTCAACTGTCCTGTTTAAGCTGAGGTAATTAAATGCACTCGAAGTCAACACCCGTTGTCTGTTTCTTGATTGTTACTTTAGGAATTTAATGTTTTATTATGTGCTTGCTGACTGGATGGCAATTAGATACTCTATATATATATATATATAATATAAAATATATATATAATATATATATATAGTATATAATATATATATAGTATATAGGCACTATGTGCGTGTTGACTGGACGGGCAATGAATGCTATATTTATATAGATATTTCATATATATATATATATGGATATATATATATATATATATGTATATATATATATATATATATATATATATAAATTTTATTTATTATGTGCTTGCTGACTGAGCGAGCAATCAGATACTATATATATATATATTCAGCCCGAGGGGTTGAAGGAGGCAGAAACCAGACGTGATGTCAATGCCTATTGAATTTCAACCTCTAAGAATGACCTTGACCTCATTTTTCACATCAGTCGAGTATGCATACCAACGCCTCTGTTCCTGTCTTGAATCGTTCACTATACTCTGTTTTTTTTCATCTGTCCATCCGCCTGTGGTGTTTTTGTATGGTAACACTGCGGCCCGGGCTTTAGATAGTTACATTCAGCTTACATTCAACGATTATAATAATATCCTATTTCGAATATGAACGGTGTAATTTCGCATACAGTAAATTAATGAAAACACTTTTCAGTTGCAAATGTACACCCAGATATTCTTTTATTTACCTAAAACTTACACATAGCGTAACTGTCTAAAGCCCGGGACGCAGTATTACCATACAAAAACACCACAGGCGGATGGACAGATGAAAAAAAAACAGAGTATAGTCAAAACGATCTAAGATGATGTAAACCTCGGTGGACGGATGGACGCGGAGACGGAGGGAAAGATAATATGTGAACTGACTGAGCTTTACGCCAAAATGAGACGACTGACAGAAAATAAGCTAAAGGGATTCGAGGATAGATTTCCTTAGCTTGAATATGCTCCGTAGGGTTATAGTACCGTCAGTGCACCTCATGCGGTGCGCTGTAGGCATTACTTAGGGTTCTTTGCAGCTTGCCTTCGGCCCCTAGCTGCAACCCCTTTCGTTCCTTTCATATTCTCTTTCTTCCATCTGATTTTCCACCCTCTCCCAGCAATTGATTCATAGTGCAACTGCGAGGTTTTCCTCCTGTTACACCTTCCAAACCTCTTGCTGTCAATTTCCGTTTTAGCGCTGAATAACCTCATAGATCCAGTGCTTGGCTTTAGGTCTATATTCTCTATTCAACTCAACTTAGCCTCAATAGACTTATCGAATAATCGAGGAATGGTGGGACTCGTTGGAAAGACCGAGAAAGTGATTGTCTGGCATTCCATTGAGGTGTGAGAGATGTGTATTTCTGGTGATAGAAGTTCACTCTCGACGTGGTTCGGAAGTCGCGTAAAGCCGTTGGTCCCGTTGCTGAATAACCACTAGTTCCATGCAACTTATAAGAACACCATACAAACAAACAAAATCAACCGAGACTACTCAGAAGAGAATAGAATCTCGGTGGCTGAGTTGCATAACGGTCGCATTTTCTTCAACTGCCATAACAGACTTTCGATTGAACCAGTTTTCGACTCTCCTCTCTCTCTCTCTCTCTCTCTCTCTCTCTCTCTCTCTCGTCAAAGTGAAGATTTCCGTTACAAGTCCCGTATCTGCATTGAATGTCACTCATTCGGTGGATGATGACGTCATTTATTGTAGCGTAGCTGACTGCAGTTTCATCTTGTCTGTTCTTTCTTACACACACACATATATATAGTGTATATATATATATATATAATATATTGATATATATATATTATATATATATATATTGTATATATATATTATTATTATATGTATATCTATATATATATATATATATATATATATAGATATATATATATTATATATAGATATATATATATATATATATATATATAATATATATGAATTATCACATCATCGTGATTCATATAGATGCAGCTACAACTGTCCTTTAATATCCAACAATTCGCTCTACCTCGGAATTATATTTTTTCATATATGTTAACCGAATAGGGGAATTTTTTAGTTGATAATAATTTTGTCCTCTCGTGGATTCGAACCAGCGCACAGATGAGAAATCGGGCTTCACTGGCGTTACGGAGTCGGTAACTTCACTGAAGTCCTGATTTCTCCTCTGTGCGTTGGTTCGAATCCACAAGAGGACGAAATTATTATAAAAAAAAAAAATTCCCTTTAGTTAACATATATGAAAATATATTAATACCGATGCAAAGTGAATTGGATATTAAAGGACATTTGTAGCTTAATGCACACACACACACACACACACACACACACACACACATATATATATATATATATATATATATATATATATATTATATATAATGAGAGAGAATAGATAGAGAGAGAGAAGAGAGAGAGAGATCAAAGCAGGATCTGGTAATGCTAAACCGGAAAGACCACATTACCAGGAATTTTCACGTCTCTCTAGATACATTGAATCGCGTCCACAATCCGTTCAAGTACTTTCCATTGATCTAATATAGAAATACAAACTTTTTCCTCCTATTTTTTCTTTGGTATTCCCAGGGTTTGATATATCAGTTCACGTTGATTATATTGTAATATTAACATGACTGCGTACCACATGATTTAACTGCTTAATCCTGTTGGCTATTTTATCATCAATATGGTGATAGTAATGTCCCCAAGTTCTCTCTCTCTCTCTCTCTCTCTCTCTCTCTCTCTCTCTCTCTCTGCTGCCAAGCTTCAAGCTGGTCGTGCTTCTATGAGATGGATCTGTCGCCGCTTTCGGTCAGATCACAAATTTCTCGTTATTTTCTTAATTTTTTTATATATATCTTTATAATTTTCTCGTTTTTATCGGGGCTAAGTTCGAAATAGATTCGCTTTACCCGTGACATCGGCTTTTCTTTTAGACAACAAAAATCAATCAAAACGATTGCATTCATACGTACATATACATTAGCAAGGTCAGCTGAGGCTTTGATGATAATGATAGTGATAATGATAGCGACATTGGAAACAAACCTTGCAACTTTGTGACTAATGCTATTTTTAATGACAGCAAATTTAGCTTTAGTATTATTATGAATAACGTTTGGTGAATGAAGCATAAGCGTGAGATGTCCTTTATCTTGACTCGCAGCCAATACATGTACATGAAGTTAAATATTTACCATTATATATATATATATATATATATATATATATATATATATATATATATATATGTATGTATGTATGTATATATATATATATATATATATATATATATATATATATATATATATATATATATATATATATAATATATTTATATATATATATGTGTGTGTGTGTGTGTGTGTGCAAATAAAGGTGATGCCACGTAGGAAAATGAAAAGACGAGAGTTGCCAAGATCTTTCGGTCTACACGACCTTTTCGTGAGGCACAACTGATCATAGCAGAGCAAAAACATAGTACAAATGGGCTTAGTATCCAAAATAACATTACAAGATTAGCACAAGGTCCAATGCACTCTAAAGAAACGAAAAAACGCCAGTGGGCAAGATTAGAGATTTTAAAGTAGCCACCCACACGTGGTCAACAGATGATTTAGTCAGAATATAATACATTGTGTGTGTATGATTAATATTTATGTATGCATATATATATATATATAATATATTTATATTAGATATCTATATATATATAGATATATATATATGTTAATATATATATATATATATATATATATATATATATATATATATATATAAAATTTCTGACTCGCATCAGGATCTAACCCGCACTTGATTATGTGTTGATTATTTATATAATATATATTGGATGTGTGTGTGTAGTTATAGATATATTCAACTACTGTCTGTGTTTTGAGCGTTGAACTCTGGTCAAGTAGACGGGCGTTGAACTTTGTAAGTGAATGAACGTTAACGGTATACACTTGCGAATGGAAACTCGGGACCAGCATTCTATATTATGTGAAAAATATAAATTACACGCCGCGAATATAAGTATGATCGTTCTGTGAATAGTATCAGAAGTCGGAAAAATCACTTTCTAAGGGAAGAAAGTGTAAGTAAAGGACATCATACCAGATAAGGGATTTGTCTCTATGAGAGTCCGTAATTTATGGCATATTTTGTCAAGAGATGTATGTCCGGATAAGATTGATTTTTTTATGCGAGCGAGATGTGTTTTATATACAGTGATTGTTTCTTACGTTTACGTCTTGGATATAGATGAATATTTCTTTTTTTTTTTTAAGGGGATTGAGAATAGATTAATATTTGCTTTTTAGGGGACTGAGAATGATGTAAATAAATATTTCCTTTTTTTAGGGGGCTGATAATGAATAAATAGTTCCTTTTTAGGGGGGCTGATAATGAATAAATAGTTCCTTTTTAGGGGCTGAGAATAATGTAAATAAATATTTCTTTTTTAGGCGGCTGAGAATAATGTAAATAAATATTTCTTTTTAAAGGGGGCGGAGAATACAAACAAATATTTATTTGTTTATGGGGCTGATACTGATATAAATAAATGTTTAATTTTAGAGGGCGGAGAATATAAATAAATATTTCTGTTTTTAGGCGGCTGAGAATGATGTAAATAAATATTTCATTTGTTAGGTGGCGGAGAATACGGATAAATATTTATTTGTTGAGGAGGCTGACAATGATATACTATATAAATGTTTATTTCTAGGGGCGGAGAATGCAATAAATATTTATATTTTTAGGGGGCTCAGAATACCAACATTTATATTTTTTCGGGGGCTGAGGAAGATGTAAATATTTCTTGTGGAAAGTTATATAATTAAATACAATGCCAAAATATATTAAGAAATAGATGTCAAGGCGAAAAGAAATATTGTAACTTTACTATGGCCATTTTTAGCCCTATATTCAAAATCACGGATATGTTTAAAAATCCTTCAGAATGCGTCTGGTAATTTGGGTTTGGGAAACACAAGAAGATCCATTTCAAGAGGATACTATGGTTATATAGTTTTTAAGATGTTGCCTCCTGCTTTTTTTCAAGGAAGGTCCCAGTACTCGGTTACAGTTCTGGAATATGTTGCCTAGGAGAGTAATACTTCCGTGTGGTGATGTGAAGCTTTACTTTCTCCCTTCCAATCTTTTTCATGACTGACGTCGTTCACATACAGTAGGCTGATCATAACAGTGTTATGGCGTTATCTTGGATGTATAAATAAGGACCTCATTTGTAAAACCACACGTTTGTGGACCAACCATGCAAATGCATCGCTGGGTGTTTACGTAACGCTTTGGAAACGTGTTACGTGATTGCGGTCCGTCGTTTTCCGAGTGTGTAACACGTAACATATGTACTGAGGAGAGCATAATACATAACATATGTACTGAGGAGAGCGTAATACGTAACATATGTACTGAGGAGAGCGTAATACATAACACATGTACTGAGGAGAGCGTAATACGTAACATATGTACTGAGGAGAGCATAATACATAACACATGTACTGAGGAGAGCGTAATACGTAACATATGTACTAAGGAGAGCATAATACGTAACATATGTACTAAGGAGAGCATAATACATAACATATGTACTAAGGAGAGCATAATACGTAACATATGTACTAAGGAGAGCATAATACGTAAACCAAATATGTACGAGGAGAGTGGTAATACGTTAACATATGTACTGATGGAGAGCGTAATACGTAACATATGGAACTGATTGAGAGCATACGTAACTATGTATGAGAGAGTGTAACACGTAAGGGATATGTAACTGATGGAGAAGCATAACGTAACATATGTACTGAGGAGAGCATAATACGTAACATATGTACTGAGGAGAGCATAATACGTAACATATGTACTGAGGAGAGCATAATACGTAACATATGTAGTGAGGGGAGTGTAATACGTAACATATGTACTGAGGAGAGCATAATACGTAACATGTACTGAGGAGAGCATAATACGTAACATATGTACTGAGGAGAGCATAATACGTAACATATGTACTGAGGAGAGCATAATACGTAACACATGTACTGAGGAGAGCATAATACGTAACACATGTACTGACGTAACATATGTACTGAGGAGAGCATAATACGTAACATATGTACTGGGAAGAGCATAATACGTAACACATGTACTGAGGAGAGCATAATACGTAACACATGTACTGAGGAGAGCATAATACGTAACACATGTACTGAGGAGAGCATAATTCGTAACACATGTACTGACGTAACATATGTACTGAGGAGAGCATAATACGTAACATATGTACTGGGAAGAGCATAATACGTAACACATGTACTGAGGAGGGCATAATGCGTAACACATGTACTGAGGAGAGCATACATATACAGAGCATAATACATAACACATGTACTGAGGAGAGCATAATACGTAACACATATACTGAGGAGAGCATAATACATAACATATGTACTGAGGAGAGGCATAATACTACCCATGTCTGAGAGAGCATAATACATAACAACATGTACGGAGGCGGAGCATAACTGCGTAACAGTACGAGGAAGGCATAATATGTAACTATGTACTGAGGAGAGCATAGACATAGGCACATATACTGAGGAAGCATATACATAACAATATGTTACTGAGGACAAGCTAATAATGTAACATGAGTACGGAGAGCGCATAATACATAACACATGTACTGAGAGAGCATAATATGTAATATATGTATCTGGAGAGCTAATACGTAACATATGTACTGAGGAGAGCATAATACAATAACACACATGTAAACTGAGGAGAGCGTAATATGTTTAACATGGTACTGGAGGAAGCAAATAATACGTAAACTATGTACTGAGGAGAGCGTAATACATAACACATGTACGAGACGGCGTAATATGTAACATATGTAACTGAGAGGGCATAATATAACAACATGTAACTGAGGAGAGCCGTAATGTAAACATGTTACTGGGGAAGCATAAATAACGTAACACTGTACTTGAGGAAAGCATAAATACATAACATATCTGAGGATAGCTATACATAACAC
The DNA here is from genome assembly GCF_015104395.2 of Macrobrachium nipponense. Taxonomy (NCBI): domain Eukaryota; kingdom Metazoa; phylum Arthropoda; class Malacostraca; order Decapoda; family Palaemonidae; genus Macrobrachium; species Macrobrachium nipponense. The sequence goes on from NC_061102.1 coordinate 24,165,770, forward strand.
CATGTACTGAGGAATGAGCATAATATGTAACATATGTACTTAGGAGAGCTAATACATAACACATAACTGAGGATAGGCATAAATACATTAATAATGTACTGAGGAGAGATAATACGTAACACCATGTACTGAGGAGAGGCATATACGTAAAAAGAACTATAGACTAGACACAAATTGTACTGACGTAACTGTACTGAGGAGAGCATAATACTAACATATGTACTGAGAGAGCATAATACGTAAACACATGTACTGAGGAGGAGCATAATGTAACCACATGTACTGAGGAGAGCATAATATGTAACACCTATGTTTACTGAGGAGAGCATATACATACTGTACTGAGGAGAGCGTAATATGAAACACTACTGAGGAGAGCATAATACGTAACACATGTCTGAGGAGAGCATAATAACATTAACCATATACGTACATATGTACTGAGCCAATAATATGTACATATGTACTGAGGAGCATAATACATAACACATATACTGGAGGGAGCATAATACATAAATAATGTTACTGAGGGAGAGCCGTAATATTTAACTATGTACGGAGGAGACTAATACATCACATGTAACTGAAGGAGAGCAGTAAAATATGTAAACATACGTCTGAGGAGAGCAATAATACTAACACAGTCTGAGGGAGCATAATACTAACACATGTACTGGGAGGAAGAAGTATTGTAAAACATTTACTGGAGGAGCATAATACGTAACTAATGTCTGAGGCACATAATACGTAAACATATGTACTGGAGAGTGTAATACGTAACATAGTTACTGAGGAGAGCATAATACGTAAAACATACTGAGGAGAGCCTAAATACGTACATATGTACTGAGGAGAGCGTAATACTACATGTACTGAGGGAGAGCATAATAAGCATAATAATTTAACCACTACTGAGGAGAGCATAATACTAACACATGTACTGAGGAGAGGCAATAATACATAAACACATGTACTGAGGAGAGCATAATCTTAAAACAGTACTGAGGAGAAGCATATCGTAACAGATGTACTGAGGAGAGCATAATACGTAACAACATGACTGAGAGAGCATAATGCTAACACATGTACTGAGGAGAGCGTAATATGTATATGTACTGAGGAGAGCATAATACATAACATATGTACTGAGGAGAGCAATAATACGTAACACATGTACTGAGGAGAGCATACGTATACAGAGCATAATACATAGCACATGTACTGAGGAGAGCATACGTATACAGAGCATAATACATAACACATGTACTAAGGAGAGCATAATACGTAACATATGTACTGAGGAGAGCATAATATGTAACATATGTATTGAGGAGAGCATAATACATAACACATGTACTGAGGAGAGCATAATACGTAATATATGTACTGAGGAGAGCATAATACCTAACACATGTAGTGAGGAGGGGGGCATAATACGTAACACATGTACTGAGTGAGATCGATAATACTTAACATATGTACTGAGGAGGCATAATGTACTGAGGAGATGCATAATAACGTAACATATGTACTGAGGAGAGCGTAGAATACGTAACGGATATGTAGCTGAGGAGAGTTAGAACGTAACATATGTAAGTAACTGAGGATTGAGCATAATACCTAACACATATGTACTGAGGAGAGGCATAATCGTAACATATGTAAACCTACTGAGGAGAGCATAAACGTAACATATTACTGACGTTCACATATGTAACTGAGGTAGAAGCAAGATACGCTAACAGCATGTACTGAGGAGAGACATATACGTAACACATGTACTAGAGGAGAAGCATAATACGTAAACACATGTACGAGGAGAGTGTAATACTAACATATGTATTGCTGAGGAAGAGCATAATAACGTACATATGAACTGAGGGAAGGCATAATACGGTAACATAGGTACTGGAGGCGAGCATATAACGTAACATATGTACTGACGTAACATATGTAACTGAGGAGAGCATAAATTACGAACACATTTTACTGAGTAGAAGCATAATACGTTAACACAGGTACTGAGGAGAGGCCTATACTAACACATGTAACTGAGGAGAGCATAATAACGTAACACTGTACGGACGTAACATATGTACTAAGGAGAGCATAATACTGTAACATATGTACTGGGAAGGAAGCATAATATGTAACACGATGTACTGAGGAGAAAGCATAATAAAACGGAACAACGTACTGATGAGGGAGCAATAATACGTAACACATTAACTGAGGAGTGCATATACGTAACCAATGTATGACTAACATTGTACTGGGGAGGATAATAAATAACACATGTACTGAGGAGAGCATAATCATACCACGTACTGAGGAGAGCGGGGAATCTGTAACCTATGTACTGAGGAGAGCATAATATAACAACTGTCTGAGGAGAGCATATATGTAACAACATTACTGAGGAGAGCATAATACGGTAACATATGGTACTGAGAGAGCCATAATTCGTAACATAGTACTGAAGAGAGTGTAATAACCTTAACTATTGTACTGAGGAGAGGCATAATCGTACATCTTACTGAGAGAGCATATAACTTAGCATATGTACTGAGGAAGCGCGTAATACGTAACATTAGGTACTGAAGAGAGGCATAATAGTAACACAATGTCTGACGTAAACATAAAATGTACTGAGGAGCGCATAATAAGGTAACTATGTACTGGGAAGAGCATAATACATACACATTACTGAGAGAGCATAATAACGTAACACGTACTGAGGAGAAGCATAATGCGTAACACATGTACTCGGAGGGCGAAGCATAATAACGTAACAAATGTCTTACTAACATAATGTTACTGAGGAGAGCATAATAACGGTAACATATTATGGAATAAGGCATAATACGTAACACATGTACTGAGGAGGGCAAAATGCTAACACTTGTACTGAGGGAGAGGCTACATATACAGAGCATAATACTAACACATGTCCTGAGGAGAAGCATAATACGGACACATATACTGAGGAGGAGGGCATAATACATAAACATGTAACTGAGGCGAGTAACATAATAACATAACACATTAACTGAGGAGAGGCAATAATGCATAAAACTCCAATGTACTGAGGAGAGGGCATAATAAGCGGTAACACATGTTACTGAGGAGAGCATAATACAATAACCACATATAACTGAGAGTGCATAATAACATAACATAATGTAACTGAGGAGAGGCAAAATATGTACTATGGTACTGAGGAGAGCATATACAATAACACATGTACTGCAGGAGAGCAATAATATGTTTTTTTTCAAACATATGTACTTAGGAGCGCATAATACGTACCATGTGCTGATGCGAAGCATATACAATAACACATGTAACTGAGGAGAGCGTAATATTTAACATGTACTGGAGGAGCATAATAAACCTAACATATGTTACTGAGGAGAGCATAAGACTACCACATTTAACTGATGAAAGCGTATAGATGGTAACATGATGGTAACTGAGGAGGGCATAATAACATAACCATGTAACTGAGGAGGCGTAATATGGTAACACATTACTGAGGGAGGCATATAACGTAACCCATGTAAAGCTGAGGGCGAAGGCATAATACATAACACATAAATGGGAGGATAGCATAATACAATAACACATGTACTGAGGAGAAGCATAATATAATGTAATCTATGTACTGAGGTAGAGCATAATACTAACACTAATACTGAGGAGATCATAATAACATTAACATATGTAACTGAGGAGAGCGTAATAACCTTAACATATGTACTGAGGAGAAGCGTTAATACATGAACACATGTTACTGATGGGAGCGTAATATTAACATATGTAACTGAGGAGAAGCATAATCATAACACATGTTTACTGAGGAGAGCATAATACGTAAACACAATGTACTGAGGAGAGGCAATAATTACGTAACACATGTACGAGGAAGGCAATAGTACGTAACATAATTTACTTGGGAGAAGCATAATACGTACCATATGTACTTAGGAGAGTGTTAATACGTAACATATGGAACTGAGGAGAGCATAATAATTAACATATGTACTGAGGAGAGGCATAATACGTCAACATATGTACTGAGGAGGAAGCATTAATACGTAACAATAAATTACTGAGGGAGAGCAATTAAATTTGCATATACCGTAACATATGTACTAGAGGAGAGCATAATACAGAACACATGTACTGAGGAGAGTCAATAATACCAAACACATCATTACTGAGGAGAGCATAATAACGGAACACGATGTACTGAGGTAGCAGCATAATACGTAAACAGATGTAACTGAGGAGAGCATAATACGTAAACACTGTACTGAGGACAGCATAATGCATAACACATGTACTGGAGGAGAGCGTAATATGTAACAAATATGTACTGAGGAGAGCATAATACATAACATATGTACTGATGGAGAGCATAATACGTCAACACATGTAACTGAGGAGCCAGCATAACGTTAGACAGAGCAATTAATAACATAGCACATATACTGGGGAGAGACATTTACGGTATACAGAGTATAATACATTAACACATGTACTGAGTGAGGAAGCATAATACGTAACATATGTACAGAGGAGAGCAGAATATGTAACATATTGTACTGAGGTAGGGCACTAATACAAATAACACATGTACTGAGGAGAGCATAATACGTAATATAATGTACTGGGAGGAGCAGCCTAATACCTAACACAATGGTTTACCTGAGGAGAGCATAATACGTAACACATGTATCTGAGGAGAGCATAATCACGTCACATATGTACTGAGGAGAGGCATAATACGTAACAACCATTTGCCTTGACAGCAAGAGGCATAATATGTAACATATTACTTGGAGGAGGGAGCATAATACGTAACAGATGTACTGAGGAGAGCATAATACGATAACATATGTACCTGAGGAGAGCATATATACATAACACATGTTACTGATGAGAAGCGTAATACGTAATATATGTACTGAGGAGACATAATACCTAACACATGTACGGAGGAGAGCATAAATACGTAAACAATAACGTAACCATATGTACTGGGAGAAAGCATATACGTAACATATGTTAGGAGAGCATAAGACGTAACATAGGTACGGAGGAAAGAGCATAACATACTGAGGAGAAGCATATAAACATAAACTATGTACTGAGGAGGAGAGCATAATACATAACATATGTACTGAGGAGAGCATAATACATAACATATGTACTGAGGAGAGCATAATACATAACACATGTACTGAGGAGAGCGTAATTTGTAATATATGTACTGAGGAGAGCATAATATGTGTTATGTATTATGCTCTCCTCAGTACATATGTTACGTATTATGCTCTCCTCAGTACATGTGTTATGTATTATGCTCTCCTCAGTACATATGTTACATATTATGCTCTCCTCAGTACATGTGTTATGTATTATGCTCTCCTCAGTACATATGTTACATATTATGCTCTCCTCAGTACATATGTTACGTATTATGCTCTTCTCAGTACATGTGTAATGTATTATGCTCTGTATACGTATGCTCTCCTCAGTACATGTGTTACGTATTATGCTCTCCTCAGTACATGTGTTACGTATTATGCTCTCCTCAGTACATGTGTTACGTATTATGCTCTCCTCAGTACATGTGTTATGTATTATGCTCTCCTCAGTACATGTGTCGTTACTCTCCGCATACATTAGTTATTATGCTCTCCTCAGTACATATGTTACGTATTATGCTCTCCTCAGTACGTAACGCATGTACTGAGGAGAGCATAATACGTAACGCATGTACTGAGGAGAGCATAATACGTAACACATGTACTGAGGAGAGCATAATATGTAACGCATGTACTGAGGAGAGCATAATACGTAACGCATGTACTGAGGAGAGCATAATACGTAACACATGTACTGAGGAGAGCATAATATGTAACATATGTAGCTGAGGATAGCATAATACGTAACATATGTACTGAGGACGAGCATATACATAACACATGTTACGGAGGAGCATAATTTACGAACAGCCTACGTACATATGGTACTGAGGAGAGCATAATAACGTAACATAGGTAACTGAGGAAAGCATAATGCATAACACATGTATTGAGGATAAGGCGTAATATTTAATATAAATGTACTGAGGAGAGCATAATAAAAACGTTAAACATATTGTACTGAGGAGAGCATAATACTTAACATATGGTTCTGTGGAGAGCATAAACGTAACAAATATGTAACGAGGAGAAAGCATAATACGTACAGATGTACTGAGGAGAGGCATAATAACGTACCTATTTACTGAGGAGAAGCATAATACGTAACATAGTTTACAGAGGAGAGCATAATACATAACATGTAACTGGAGGGAGAGCATAATACGTAACAATACGTAACTATATGTACTGAGGAGAGCATAATTACGTAACATATATACTGAGGAAAGCATCTACATAACACATGGTAACTAGAGGAGAGCGTAAATTAACATATGTAAAGCTGAGGATAAGCATATAAATACATAACACATGTTCTGGGAGGAGAGCATAAATATGTAACATATGTTTATTCTTGAGGAGAGCATAATACGTAACTAAGTAACTGAGGAGGGGAGCATAATACGATACTATGTACTGAGAGAAGAGCTACTGGAGGAGAGCTAAATATGTAACATATGTACTGGAGGAGAGCATAATACGTAACATATGTACTGAGGAGAGCATAATAACCTATGAGGTTCTAGGAGAGCATAATACGTAACAGTATGTACTGAGGAGAGAATAAACGTAACATATGTAAATGATGATTGTAGGAGAGCATGAGGTACTTAATATAATTTACTGAGGAGAGCGTAATATGTAATATAGGTACTGAGGAGAGCGTATATCATATGCACATAGGAGAGCATAAATATGTAATACATTTACTGAGGAGAGCATAATACGTAACATGTGTACTTGAGGAGAGCGTAATACGTAACATATGTACTGAGGCGAGCGTAATACGGGTAAAAAATTATGTACTGAGGCCGAGCGTAATACGTAACATATGGTGCTGATGGAGAACATAATACGCAAACAAATATGTTTACTGAGGAGAGTGTAATATGTAATATATGTACTCGAGGAGAGCCTAATACATTACAACATGTACTGGGAGAGCGTAATTATGTAACATATGTACTTGAGGAGAGCATAATACGTAACATATGTACTGAGGATAAGCATAATACGTAACATATGTTCTGAGGAGAGGCATAATAACGTAACATAATGTACCTGGGAGAGAATAATAACATAACATATGTATTGAGGAGAGCATATACGTAACATATGTAGCATCGATACGTAATAATTATGTAGCTGAGGGAAAGGCGTACGTAACAGATGTACTTGAGGAGAGCATAATAAAATGTAAATGTACTACTGAGGAGAGCGTAATATCATATGCACAGAGGAGAGCATAATAGTAATAACATTTACTGAGGAGAGCATAAATACGTTAACATGTGTACTGAGGAGAGCGTATAATACGCTAACATATGGTACTGAGGCGAGGCGTAATACGTCAACCATATGTACTGAGGCCCAGAGAGTATAATAAGTAACATAGGTGCTGCTGGAGGACAAAATTAAAATAGTAACATATGTACTGAGGAGAGTGTATAATATGTAAATATAGTACTGAGAAGGTAGCATTAATATGTCAACCTATCGTACTGAGGAGAGCGTAATACGTAACATATGTACTGAGGAGAGCGTAATACATAACATATGTACTGTAATACGTAACATATGTACTGAGGAGAGAATAATATGTATTATAGGTACTGAGGAGAGCATAATATGTAACATATGTACTGAGGAGAGCATAATACGTAACATATGTACTGAGGAGAGCGTAATACGTAACATAGTTACTGAGGAGAGCATAATATGTAATATATGTTCTGAGGAGAGCATAATACGTAACATATGTACTGATGAGCGCGTAAAACGTAATATATGTACTGAAGAGAGCATAATATGTAATATATGTACTGAGGAGAGCATAATACTTAATATATGTACTGAGGAGAGCATAATATGTAATATATGTACTGAGGAGAGCATAATACGTAATATATGTACTGAGGAAAGCATAATATGTAACATATTTACTGAAGAGAGCAGAATACGTAATATATGTAACATGGGGGGATTTTCCCCCAGTTATTCACAAGGTAAGCGTGGACACGAAACGGAAGGCAGACCCACACATCCCATTACTTATAACCTTTTTCTCTCTCCTTCTCTCTCTCTTCGGCCTTTTTCTCTCTCTCTCGTCTCTCTCTCTCTCTCTAGCATCCGTAGCACCGCAATCTCTCTCTCTCTCTCCAAGGAATCTCTCCATTCTAACAGGTAATGAAAATGAGAGAGTTGCATCATAACATTAGCGTTTATTAACAAGAATAAATAAATCAATTAACCAAGTAATCCAGTCTTACAGACTAACTCAAAAACAGTACAATGTCAAGTCACCAAAAAGTCTACGCCCCTCTGGGAACTCTTTGTCTCCCGGTATTCCAGATCCGTCTGTTTCAAAGATACAGAACACATCCCGGTAAGTACACACAAGTTTAAAGACAAAGTTAATAAAATGGAACATCTTACAAGATATCAAACAAGCCATCCCTTTGGCTAAAGCACTTTAACACTTACCCAGACAGCCGGACACTAAACACTATGTCACAAAAAACTCCCCCGGCGAATGCCACGGCATCTTTGCCTGTGACTCGAAGCCCTCTGTCAAAATCCCTCCCATAGGCTTGGGTATGAACCTATTTAACAGAAAGAGGCGCACACGCACGTACGAACACACAGTTCGATAGCGCCTCGCGGTTCTAGCTGCATCCAGTTTCCCAAAGGCACTTTGAGAAGAGTTCATAAAACTGTCGTGCATTGACTCGACGAACTAAGCATCTTTATCTCACGCCACCCCTAGAACCTCATTGATCAGCTACTCTCAGGACGTCACTCCTGCACTGTTCTCCACATTCCATAGGTCACATAGAACGCATATTATTAATCAAAACCCCTAGGCATTACAGATAGCTCGGCCTCGCACAAATGCTAGCTCCCGCCTAGCAAAATTGTTTATAACACAAAACACTGGCCGGCTTAAAATAAAATATAAGTAAAACTGCACGTCTCTGGCATTATAAAATAAAGTCTTATCACGCTTTATCTACCAATAACACAAGACGCATTTTCTCTCATATTTTCTGCATTAGGATTCTTGAATATCCCTCTTCGCTTGTCTGCAAGTAGCTGAACAGACAGGAACAGGCTATAGCAGGCTGTAGCAACTGTAGGAAGACGGAATGCCTCCCTCATCGTAGAAGACTTCTCACGGCTTCTGTGGATCCCCAAAAAACACGCTGTAGATTTCTCGCGATCACCCACGTGGAAATACTTGTAATCACCCTGGGCAACATGGCAGCAACTTCTCTTCACGGCTGGTGGACGTCTTGCTGGTGTCGGGGAACGACTTTTTTGGCGTTAGTATGTCAGTCAAGTCACTGGTCAATCTAAGAAAATTAACTCAGACATACTACTTCTATCAAACAATGATCTCAAAAAGTCAGAAATACCAACTGAACGTCTCCCAATTAACTCCCTTAATATGACTACCAAATCATAAGTCATTATCGCAACTCTCAAAGAAAAAAAAACATCAAGTTCTCCAACTCAATTCTCCAAACTCACACATCAGCACACACAACTCAGAAATCACAGCAACTCCACGGAATTCTGCACTCACATTTCGAACTCGAATGTGCTCACAAAAAAAAAGAAAAAAATCGTAACGAGCTCAAGAAAGAAAAGAATCACGTAACACCCAGACCCAAAAATGTTCTCTCAAGTTCTGACATTTAAACAACCCACAAAGTCAGCAAAAATCTCCAACTTTTAACAGCAAAAACCCCTTTACTGCTCAATAACTAATCACAATGAGACTTAATGTCAAACTCCCATTTACGTAAATAACAACCCCCAAAAAATTACATCTTCCGGTAAATCAAATCTCCCGTCCAAAAAAGAAATGCTACTTAAGCTCAATCCCCAAATTATATCTCTCATAGGAAAAGGAAGAAAAACAATAAAAAAAAGGATAATCACAAGTAGATTTCCCCAATCACAAAATACATAATACATGTATAATATGCATAACTCCCGCGTTTTCCCCAAGAAATGCTCCACGTAAAGCCCCGGAATTTGCCAGAAAGCAAACTCTCACACATGCGCTTTCGTGAAATGCTATAGGCCAACATTTCCAGATATTGCAAAAATTCTGATCTGTCACCAACAGAGGAAAAGAAACAGCACAGCATTCATCACATCGCTTGTCAGCAGAAAAATCGCCTGCGGACGCATGCTCAAACAACAGCACAAAAATTGTCTAGTCAGACACATAAGTTTGGAAACTCATGATCCTCTAGAAAAAAAAGTCTAACAGACACATTTCACAGAATTAACTCCAGGATATGACTAATGTGTTCAAAAATTTGTCTCAAAGACTTATTCTCTCAACATGACTTTGCCCATTATATTTCTCCAAGAATAACACACTTGTGAACATAAAAAATGCACACACATCTCCATAGGACTCGTAATGCAGTAATATCACTCGCCTCTAAATAGACACGAAACCAAAGAAGAGAACCACAGAAATCTTCTCTTGTCTCGAAAAAAACTCCATGACCACAAAAAAAAGGGTTACCCGCCAAAGATTAATTCCAACTCCATTATGAGACACCATATTAATAATAACACCACTCCGGTTATAAAAATATTTCCTCCATTTGGTTAATAACCAACCCACTTATATTATTCTCTTATTTCTCCAATAGCCACATGTCTGTAAAAAAAACACCACTCCAGGAATAGAGAATAATCACCTCTATTTCGGCAAATACAAAATATTTACCTCTATTTCCCCAATAACTCCATGTGGAACAAAACAAGGCTCCAAAAATATATCTCCAAAAAATGTGCACTCAAGGCAACTAACTCACATACTCACAAATATTGCCCCATAATCTCCAAATATGTGTCTCCATTTGCAACAAAGATGGCTGCAAAATAATTGAACTAAACATAGCTCATATCACTTTGGCAAATATCAAAAATGGCCAAAAATATATATCTCCCATATATTATATCTCAAATCATAACTCCAAAATAATATATACCTCCAATTATCTCTCCAAAATAATATATCTCAATTATATCTCAATTCTAACTCCAATTCTCCAGAGAATAACTCAATGTTATAGTAAAAAACTCGACGAACTAAGCATTTTTATCTCACGCCACCCCTAGAAACTCATTGATCAGCTACTCTCAGGACGTCACTCCTGCACTGTTCTCCACATTCCATAGGTCACAGAGAACGCATATTATTAATCAAAACCCCTAGGCCTTACATATATGTACTGAGGAGAGCAGAATACGTAATATATGTACTGAGGAGAGCATAATATGTAATATATGTACTGAGGAGAGCATAATACGTAACACATGTTACTGGAGGAGGCATAATGGCGTAACTCTTGTTACTGGAGGAAAGAGCCATAATACATAAAAACATGTATGAGGAGAGGCATAATAACATAAACACAGTACTGAGGAGAGCATAATACATAACACATGTACTGAGGAGAGCATAACATGTAACATATGTACTGAGGAGAGCGTAATACGTAACTTATGTACTGAGTAGAGCTTAATATGTAATATATGTACTGAGGAGAGGATAATACGTAACATATGTACTGAGGAGAGCATAATATCATATGCACCATGGAGAGCATAATACGTAACATATGTACTGAGGAAAGCGCAATTTCTAACATATGTACTGAGGAGAGCATAATATGTAACATATATATGTACTGAGGTGAGCATAATATGTAACATATGTACTGAGGAGAGCGTAATAAGTAACATATGTACTGAGGAGAGCATAATACGTAACACACGTACTGTGGAGAGCGTAATAAATAACATATGTCCTGGTGAGAGCATAATATGTAATGTATGTACTGAGGAGAGCGTAATATGTAACACATGTACTGAGGAGAGCATAATATGTAATATATGTACTGAGGAGAGCGTAATACGTAACATATGTACCGAGGAGAGCATAATATGTAATATATGTATAAGAGCATAATATGTAATATTTGTACTGAGGAGAGCATAATACGTAACAATGTACTGAGGAGAGCATAATATGTAATCTATGTACTGAGGAGAGCGTAATACGTAACATATGTACTGAGGAGAGCATATATGTACTGAGGAGAGCATAATACCTAATATATGCACCGAGGTGAGCGTAATACCTAATATACGTACCGAGGAGGGCGTAATACGTAATATATGTACCGAGGTGAGTGTAATACCTAATATATGCACCGAGGTGAGTGTAATATGTAATATATGTATCGAGGAGAGCGTAATACCTAATATATGTTCTGAGGTGAGCGTAATAAGTAATATATGTACCGAGGTGAGCATAATAACTAATATATGTGAGGTGAGCGTAATACATAATATATGCACTGAGGAGAGCGTAATACATAATATATGTACCGAGGTGAGCATAATACGTAATATATGTACTGTAGCCTTTACTGATGCTTATTTGCAGCGAGCGTCCCTTTGGCCTCGAGGTGCACCCACTTTTTATCCTTTTACTCTATTTCCGTTTGCTGCTTCCTTCCTTCCATCTTGCTGTCCAGCTACTCCAACTAGCTCTTTTGGATTGTCTTAAGAGCTGGATGCCTCCCGTAGGGGGTTAGTGCCGTCTTGCGATGCAATGTAGGCAGTACTTAAGGTTCTTTGCAGCGTCCCTTCGGCCCCTTGCTGTAACTACTTTCATTCCTTTTATTGAACCTCCGTTCATATTCTCTTTCTTCCATCTTACTTACCACCCTCTCCTAGCACTTGATTCATAGTGCAACTGCGAGGTTTTCCTCCTGTTACACCTTTCAAACCTTTTCACCATCAATTTCTGTTTCAGCGCTGAATGGCCTTAGTTGCCCCAGTGCTTGGCATTATGCCTAAAACCTAGGAATCTGTCTATCAATCTAAGCGCTGGATAGCTGAAAGTGCCCTAATGGTTGGCTGTGTAGACAAGTTTTATAAGTCATAATACGGCAGTTTTGCGAGAAGGGACAGTACACACACACACACACACACACATATATATATATATATATATATATATATATATATATATATATATGTAAAATAAAAGGAGCCCATAGAATGCCAAAATATAGAGAGAAAAATACTATATTTCAGAGAGTGCTGTCAATATAGTATTTTCTTTATATTTTGGCGTTTTTATGGGCTCCTTTTATTAGATGAAATTCTGTTGTAACAGAACATTTTTACCAGTCTATATATATATATATATGTGTGTGTATGTATATATACATACATACATATTATATATAGTATATATATAATATTTATATATATATATATATATATATAAACCCCAGTTGCTACAACCGCAGCTATCGGCTCGGAGAAGCTGTGCATAATTGCGTCTCGTACGATAAGCGGATATGCCACTTTCGTGATAACGCATTAATGTGAGCAGGAGGTGGTCTGCGCCCGAGACTCTGTGGATAGCATAATGTTATTGGTAGTATTGCCATATTTCCAGCTAGTTTGCTGTTAGTAATACTGCAAGTCGTAGTCATAGCGATGATGATATTAATCACCAGGAAGTGCTCGTCTACCGATTCGGTAGTCCCGAGTTCGATTCCCCGTTCTGCCACCGGAAATCAGAGGAATTCGTTTCTGGTAATAAGAAATTAATTTCTCGGTATGATGTGGTTGGGAACCCACAATAAGCTGTGTGTCCCGTTGCTAGGTATATAATTAATTGGTTCCTAGCCACGTAGTAAAAAGGTTATAATAATCAGGAGAAACAAAAGTAGTAATAAGATACACAGCTTGGCTGAAGGGGACCAAGTCCAATAATAATAATAATAATAATAATAATAATAATAATAAGAAGAAGAAGAAGAAGAAGAAGAAGAAGAAGAAAACACCCGGATATCAATGTCATGATGACATGGGTCTTATCTACGGGTACCCTTATCGATAAAGTTTATAACGAGCTAATTCGCATAAACAGCTATCGTTTACAATGAAAAAAGAAATCAATAAATACATAAACATGCGGGGAATGTGTCCGCATTTTCTTTCTTTATTACTAAGAGCTTCAGAACTGAAACAGTGGCATTTCGTATCCTGCGTTTTATGATGTCCAAGAGAAGTCATGATTCAGTCATTCGTCCAGAACCACGCGAGGGTTTATATCTGATTGTTAGTAGAGCTTAAAAGTGAATTGTGTCTAGGATTGTGCTTCTAGACAATACAATACGATCTCCATACCCGAACCCAAGCCAGGACGACATACACCGACCTGTCCAATGCATAATTATTGGAATATAGAAATTAGTCCAAAAGCCAAGCGCTGGGACCTGTGAGGTTATTCGTGAAACGGAAATTGACAGTTGCACTATTAAAAAACTGTCAGGAGAGGGTGGAATATAAGACAGTTGAGATTTGAACGTAGGTACAGTAAAAGGAACGAAAAAGGTTGCATCTAGGGGCCGAAGGGACGCTCCAAAGGACCTTAAGTAATGCCTACAGTGCACCGCGTGAGACGCACTGATGACACTACCCCCTACGGGATCCAAAATGTACTAAGTCAACAATATTCGTATCGCTTGGCAGAGGATTGATGCTAGACTATGCAACACCTTATCTACGTAGTATATGAGTACAAATACACATTCAATATTAATAGCTATACAAAACTATTCTGCTTCGGTATTGGGCGGTTATCGAAAAGTACATACAGTCATAGATATCTGAATTTCCCATTATGATTTGTTAAAACATTTTTTTGTAGTGATTGTTATTTTCCCAACTTCAAAGTACTGGTTCTCTGTGCAAGAGAATTATGATACGAAATGAATCGTAGTCCATAGAAAAATTAAATCAAAACTGAACTGAACTAACAGATTCGGCGACTTTATATGGCGTCACATCAGTCCACGACTAATTTACAGATAAGATTAACGAAACGAAGCTGCGAATTGTTCGTTTGATCTGTCACCAATTTGAATGCAGAAATGGACTGTAATCAGTTCATGATATTCTTATATGTTACCACATCATCTGACATCAGCTTGGGAGTCAATGCGCAGAAAAGATTCAGGTGAATGTCGGGAAAAATCCCAGTGTTTTCTCGGCACTTGACACAAACAGCAATACAATCAGAACTTCTGTTATTGATATCAAAATAGTTGCTGGAGATCGAGACCTAGGGAATCTGATCACCATCACGAACAGCCAAACAAGCCAAACAAATTACTCTTAACATACTCAGCCATTTTCGACCTAAAATAGCGGCAAAACACCAAATCTTTTGTTTTGGTGTTTTGCCTCTATTTTAGGTCGAAAGTGGCCAAGTGTGTTAAAAGCCGAAACGTCCCAGTGAAATTAAAAATGTTGATTATAGCGCTTGTTTGGCTGTTCCTGGTTATTAAGTCCATCTTAGTCTAACCAGACCACTGAACTGGCCCGAAGGCTCAGATATTTTTACGTGGCCAGGAACCAATTGATTACCTACAGCTTATTGTGGGATCCGAGCCATATTATAACGAGAAATGAATTACTAATCGCCAGAAATAAATTCCTCTGATTCCGCGTTGGCGGAGCGGGGAATCGAACTCACGACTAATGAATCGGTAGGCGAGCACATTAATCATTCGTCCAACAAGGAACTATACTGACAGCATTAACCCGTATGGGGGGGGGGGGGGAGTGCAATTAGTGAAAATGACATAATTTGCGAATTAAAATGTAGGAGTGAGATATGTCGGTAAAGAAGAGTAAAGAACAAAGAGAGACATGCGTAACCGCAAAAGATATCCGATGGATACATGACTTAGAAGGTGAAAGGTTTTTACGAACAGCGCCTCCGAATTCTAATGTATGCGGTTCCAAATATGATCCCATGAATAACCGCGTGCATGACAGGAGACTGCCAGTTCATGCGTCCTTCCTGAAAGCTTTTTGATTTGAATAGGTAGACCAGATGCATTTACTTCCTGGAAGTGATAGAATGCTAAATGCTGTAACTGGGTGAGCTGGGCACATGTCAAGTCCAAACGTCCGGAATTGAAAGGGTGTCAAGAACAGCAGCTGGATGAGGAGTGGGTGTAGTACCATCCCAGAATTCCTCAGAGAAAAAATCATGGAGGTAAGGAAGAGAGGATTGATGGGTTGTTAGGTTATGTTATGTTGAGTTGAATATGGAATTTAGGCCAATGGCCAAGCACTGGGACCTGTGAGGCCATTCAGCGCTGAAATGGAAATTGACAGTAAAAGGTTTGAAAGGTGTAACAGGAGGAAGACCTCAAAGCAATTGCTCTATGAATCAAGTGTTAAGAGAAGGTGGAAAGTAAGATGATAAAAGAGAATATGAAAGGAGGTACAGTAAAAGGAACGAAATTGGTTGCAGCTAGGGGCCGAAGGCACGCTGCAAAGACCCTTAAGTAATGCCGGCAGTGCACCACATGATATCCACTGACGGCACTACCTTCCTACGGGGAAGTTAGGTTAGGGGGACCACGTTATGACTTAGCTGCTTTACGTAAAATGGATTAGAATGGGTAATTTTGCCGTGATGAAAGAAAAAATGGACATTGCTGAGGCTTTCAGTAGAGCCTCTGGGATTCTGGCATCAGTAAGGGTCATTAACTGATGTTGCAAGACTGGAGAGTGGAAACTGGCTTACTGATTAGTATGGTTTGGTAAATGACTGCGCATGGCCACTGTGCCAGTGGTTTTTCAGTTTGTGAGATTGGCCAGAATAGCTTCTAGTCCAGTGGTTCCCAACTTTTTTTTTGTGGGGGGGGGGGCATGCCCCACCTAATCTCCCCTAAAATCCTGATGCCCCCTGTGGTGATATACTATAATTCTTGTATATTCACTGGGAGGAATCCTTAACGGCCATTAACTTGGTTAAAACATTCTCGAATTGGCCCCCCTAAAAATTCAGATTAACTCTGGACACCCCACTTTGGGAACCACTGGTCTAGTCTGTTCAGTAAAGGGTTAAGGCTGATGGATACCACTGTAACACACCTGGTGAGTCTGTTGGTGCAGAAGTTGGTTATAGTAAGTAAATGGGGAGAAGGGTGTTGGTAACTATTACATGTTTGAAAGACACCTTTGGTAGATAAAATTGTACGAATTCAGTAGAAACATGGAGATGCAACTAGCAATTTCATTCAGAAGCTAAAGCTTTAGACTAAAATCTTGCAGCAGACCTATAGAGCTTCGTGAGAGCAGCATTGGTTCACAGCAGCGCATGAGAAGCAACCAGAGTGAATGAGAGCAAATTGAGATTGGATGTGACAATCAAAAAAGAAAAGAGAAAAAAATAAGAAAGAAAAACTATAATTCTGAGAAGGCATATGAACTGGAAGAGTCATAACATCAAGAAATTGCGAGGGTCTGTTGATGAAGCTAAATGGTATACTACTGTGTTTAGTGGGTTTGATGCACTGCTGATGAGGCTTCTGTGAAGGTTTACAAAACGGCTTAGTGTTGTTGAAGTTATGTGCTTAAGGACTCGTCTATGATTTGTTGTTCAGATCTGAAGGATACTTTCACTTCTCTCTATGAAAACAACAATTATATTAGTGATTGACTACCAATGAGACGCTATCCTATTTATCCACCGAGAGAAGAGAAGAAGAAGAAGAAGAAGAAAAGAATGAACTTACTTGGAGCCAGACAGTCCCCTAGGTAACCGACCTGAAGAATGTGCATGTTAATGAAACAAACAAAAGCTCCTTACAGAATGCCCCTCCGGTCATGCCTTTATACGTGATACAGTGTCCTGTGCTTGAATCGTAAAAGAATTATCATGTAGAGAGAGAGAGAGAGAGAGAGTGTGTGGCGGGATTGGTCATTAGATTGTCTAATGGTCACTCTTCCTCTTCGCCATGTTAGCGAGAAGTCTATCTGGGTGGACCCGTCTCAGATGGGACCCGTGATACAAAAACGAAACCGAAATCGCCCTCTCTGGCGAAGGTCAGTCGAAAGGGTCGACTCTGGGAATTCCAGTCGTCTGGAAACGGATGTACCCGTCATTATGTCAGTTAATATCTGAGCATCTTTATCTCTTAGTGAAGGTTATTTGAATGCCTTCAAGTCATCGAAGATCACAAGTAAAGATATGGAGGAAAGGTGCCGAGAATGGGCAGCTATAGGAGCCGGGAAAAACTCAACGATGTACTGGATGTGTACACTGACTTCCCGTACGTAGCTTTGGGCCACAGGACCAGTAGTGAAGAAACGTCATCTTGCGAGCAGTTTCATCCCCCAAGATTTATAAAAAAAGGGGTAAAAGGCTAATTTATTTTATTGAAATTTTTAAGGATATAAAGGAATGATAATTAATCAGAATAAACCATGCTATAGCATACAGCCCAAGTGACAGGAATGTTAGAGAGGAAAAAATGATTTTAGAAAGAGAGAAAAAAAGCGGGTTTCACCTGTCCAAGTTAGGACTAACAAAAACATAATGGTAGGGTTAAGGAAGATAATTTATGTAATGATACAAGAAAATAATGGCCACTTTTACGTAATTCAGTATCCTGCAGGTTTATCTCTTCTTTTCTCGATCTGATGTTGAATTGCTCCTTCTTCTTCGTAACCTCTTAGATGAGCCAGGAATCCTTGTCTTCATCAGTGGCTCCTTCGAGTCTGAAGCGTTCTTCTCATTACTGGAACTCGGGATGATGGCGCCCATAGTACCTTTGCTGATGTGTATCTCGACTCGTCCTTAGCCGCCTCACTGCACCTTCTCCTAGACATACTTGCCTCAGATAATGACGACTGTTTGGCGAAGGAAATCCATAGTTATGTATATGTACAAGAAACAAATCCACAGGCACATATATTTAAAGATAAAATCTGTACAAAGAGATTTGGGGAATCTGTTCGACCTCCCTTTTCAGTCTGGTTCGGTGATGTGAAAGCGCTTTTTATGTTTACTTGGTTAGTGTTTGTCATCCACAGTTTGTTTCTCCATTGCAAGACTCGTGCTGCTGCTATGAGTATTTTGTCACTGATGGGTGTTTCTCGTAACCTGGTACCTCCTCGCCCCCGATGTCTATCTGCGCCTTCTCACGCTGCGGGATTTTGTTTCTTCCCGGTAGCGCCTTCAAGCCCACCTCTGTCCGTCCAGCCCATTCAGTCAGCAACTTTTATTTATAGTAACTTTGTACTACAATTTCTTTTATACCTGGTGTGCCGATGGCCTATGAGGAGAGTCTTACTCGGGTGCGGTTGCTCTCGGGAATGAGTCACACACACAGGGTGATTGCAAGTGTAGTGATTGCTTCGTTGACCAGCCTCACGCATGTATGAAAAGAAAGTATGAACCACATATAAATCTTTGACACTGTATGATTACTAAAGGTAAATAACATATGCTATGGTCAGATTCATTATACTACTTAACCGTAATTTGGTCGATTGTTATATGAAAGTTCCGTCGTTCCAAAGCTGCTTGTTATTATGCTGGAGGCCTAACAATGAACTAAACAGTCGTTTCTTTTTTTCTATTTTTGCACTCGGTAAACTCAGTTCCTAAGAGAAAACCATAGGTACATTTAGCTTGTACTGAGGCATTGTCCCTTGTCTATTCTATATTTACACTCTGTAAATTCAGTTCCTAAGATAAAAACATACATTTACCTTCTTCTGAGGCATTGCACCTGTTCTAGGGAAAAGGTGTCATCAGTAGCCAAGTTAAACACTTTTTCAAAATCCGTTACGACCACCTATACAGAGTAATGGCCTGTAACTGGAATAGATGAACACATTCTTTGTCGAATTTAAACTCTAGTAATCGAAGCACTAATTGATGCAAAATCCCGAAAAAAAACTACTAAAATTACGCATCATTCTCAGAAACTTAAGTACTAATTGCTTCCAGTTTGTTGATGTAATGAAATTATTACTGCGTGCACATCTACGTCTTTGGGATATAATTTTCCTCTTCTACTTCATGACCCATTTATATAAAAGTAGTACTTCCAATTGTAACTTTTTTCAGAGTAATTACCGTATTTGAATATACAACATCACAATGTGTACATAGGCGACTCAGTGGCGTGATCGGTATGGTCTCGGCCTGCCACATTTGTGGCCGCTAGTTCGATTCTCGGGCATTCCGTTGAGGGGTTAGAGATGTGTCTTTCTGGTGATAAAAGTTCACTCTCGACGTGGTTCGGAAGTCACGTAAAGCCGTTGGTCCCGTTGCTGAATAACCACTGGTTCCATGCAACGTAAAAACACCATACAAACAAACAATGTGTACATGGTCTTCGCGATTTTATGAGAATATGTTATCTAGATGAATAACACAGATCTTTATACCCATGTCATGTTCACGTGTGGACAACTTATTGCAGGCACATCAGAAACAGGTTGGATTCAAATCAACGACTTATTGGCAGTCCTGAATACTTGCGTAATGTTGCCCAGCATCTGCCATTGAGTTGTTCCCCACTTAAGGCAGTTGACTTGTTTTCAGCATCCTTATAATATGTGTGTGATGAGTTACCGCCTTGTGTTGAGGATTGTAGTTTGGAGGTACCTTTAAGCTATATTATATTTCTTGATGGTGGGAAATAAATCTGCCTGCAGATGTGTTTAACCTCTCGAAATCTGCCAATCCTGTCTGGTCTCCGCTCTTCTTTTCCTGGAACTACAAGTGAAGCCCATTCGCTAGTTAAGTGGTCAGTTAAGCTATTGTTAGGCGTTTACTGGATTTTTGGTTTTGAAGACTTTGGTGTGTTGGCATTCAGCTAACTCTCGTTTAAGAGAGATTTGCCTTAAAGAGAGTTTCTTTTACTCTTTCCCTCTTCTATCTTGTCCCCGTAGTGGGGTATAGTACCGTCAGTGCACCTCATTCGGTGCAATGTAGGGATTGCTTAAGGTTCTTTGCAGCGTCCCTTCGGCCCCTAGATGCAACTACTTTCATTCCTTTTACTGTACCTCCGTTCATATTCTCTTTCTTCCATCTCACTGTTCACCTTCTCCTAACAATTGTTTCCTAGTCCAACTGCGAGGTTTTCCTCCTGTAACACCTTTCAAACCTTTTACTGTCAATTTCCGTTTCAGCGCTCAATGACCTTAGTTGTCCCAGTACTTGGCATAATGCCAAAAATCTATACAAATCAAAATCCTTATTTATATCTGAATGTACTTCATGAAAGTTATTTAAAACGAGTTCAGACTTATTATAGCAATATATTCACATCAACCGTGTATTTGATGTCTAGGCCAGTCCCTTACGACGCTCCTGATTGGCTGTTATAAGCCAATCACAGTGCTGGAAACTCTCAGTCTCTATCGAGAGTTCACATGGGTAGGTTCCATGTTCCACCTCTCCTGAAGGATACGTCTTTCAAAAGTATCCCTCAGGAGAGTTGGAATATACATCCTGCCTATGTGAGCCCACGAGAGAGACTGAGAGTTTCTAGCCCTGTGATTGGCTTATCAACAGCCTATCAGGTTGCGTCGTAAGGGACTGGCCTAGACATCAAATGCACGGTTGATGTGAATTTATTACAGTATTGACCGTTAATCCCTATTTTTTCATGAAATCTTTTCCAAGTCTCAGTGACTCCTCACAATTTCGAAAGTACACCTGGTGATCTGCTAGTCACGCACCAATTCATTATATCTGTCTTTTCCATTAACTTCCACCTGCACCATACGCTAAGTCTACAAACACATAAACCAGCCATTTTTTAAATGCGCACCATTGTCTTGAAATGACCCTTTACAGCTAATCAGTAACTCTTGTGTTACCACGTAAGATATATTTTCATCGTGGATTTGTGGTAAACGCATCTTGACAAGTTCCCTTCAACACTCAGTGCTGTCTGTACTTTTTTTATCGATCCCATCATATTCTTCTTCAAGTATTTTGTTTCTTGGTAAAAATTTTATCCTAACACTCTTAAAACAGCTAAAGACTGCACTTCTCTTTCCTACCATACCTTGTGCCATCAGTCGCACCTCGATCGGCTTCTTATTTCAACTTTTTATACGTTCTGATCAACATTTTATGATAATTCATACGACCGTTGGTAACATTTAAGATGAAAGCATCTCGACAGACGAGAGAGAGAGAGAGAGAGAGAGAGAGAGAGAGAGAGAGAGAGAGAGAGAGAGAGAGAGATAACGGTTAGTTAAGGTCTTTGTGTACAGGCTGTGATCACCTGATCAACAAAACACGTTTTTGTCGAATGATTAAAATATCACGAATGGTATTCTGAAATATTTCATAATTTTTAGGTGAATAACGTCAAGATAAGGCTGTACTCTTTGATAAGTGTCGGGGCTTTCCGAACTATACTAACTGTTGTTACGTAACCAACCTCGTGTTTCTGCGTAGCGTGCGTATTTTCTGTAATTTTGTCAATTTTTTGTCATTAACTCACTCCTGTGAGTTTGATTGTTTTACAGACACACGTCCATTGGCTGGCCATTGTCTGTCTCTGTGTTTGTATTTTATTCTGAGGGATCATTTTTTTTTCTGTCTGTATGGTGTCTGTGGTCCTCAGAGACGGTCCGGTGCATGTCTGATTGTCTGTATTTCTGTTCGAGACGTCTCTTGCAAGGCTTTTCCCACTTAATTTGGAGTTTATTTGGTTTATATGTAATGTCTGCGTTTGTGTTTTCGTTCTCATGTAGATTACTCATGCATATTTTGTTGTTTTTGATCTACCTAGTAAAGTCTTCTTTGTATCTTTCTATTGTTTTATGTTTTTTTTTTTTTTTGTAAAAGGTTCTAATATCTCGGCATGTGTATGCTCCACTTCGAGCACATTTTTGTGTATCACTGTAATTATTCATCGTTCATATGCGTGGTCATGTAGTTGTTCAGTGTATAGTGTTTTTGTGGCTGCGTGTCTTGTTTATCTACAGAAGAGGATATATGTTATGTAATAGAACTCTTGTTGACAGTTGTGTGGAATTTGATCAGCAGATTTCATTTGGATAAGATGAAAGAAGTTTGGGTCGGTGGGTGGCCAGTTCATCATGCTACTTTTATGAGACGAGCTGTCTGTGAAACGCTTTGACCTTTTGGATCCACAGTCTTATCATTGCGTTGTTCTCACCCATCGGCGTCCATTAAATATGTTTGATATATCTGTTACGTATTTGGATGTGAACTGCAATTGAAGTGGTTATTTAAATGAAACTCGGCCCTTTGGAGCACTTGTCCACAACCAAATACGTAATGTAATGTAGTACACACAGATTACTTATCCAGTAAATTACATTTTAAGCAAGATAAAGGGCGCCATCGAAGAATAATTGTAATGGATTACGCTAATTATACCTTATTTACACAGTGAGGAAAAGATAGACGAGGGCTGGGATGCAATCTAGTCCGGCACTTTCAGTGATAACAATTTTGAATGACAACAATCAGAACAAACAAACAACAACACTTAGGATGTCTGGTGGTTAGTGAGAATTTGGTGACATGTAATAAGGCCACAGGAGATATTATCACAAGAAAAAAAAAAGTCACAGTTTTGGATACGGGAAAAAAAAGTCACAATTTTGGCTAGGAAAAAAAGTCACATTGATTTATGGTGTCCTGTAATAAAGTCACAGGGAAACATTCACAATATTTCTTGGAGATCTTTATCTTTATGATATTTACAGTCGTTTGTTTATGTTTTGATGGTAATCCCCAACGGGCTTGTACTGAACACGCCGCGAAGGTGGATACATGGATACATACCGGGTTAAAAGTTACTCTTCGTATTCACTATCAAGGAAAGTTTAATGCGACTTTTTTTACCTGTGACTTTTTTACCTGTGGCTTTTTTACCTGTGACATTTTTACTTAGATTCGAGAATTTACATGAACCAGTGACGCAATGGAATGAATATTGACTGGTGTGCAAACCAGCATGCCAGTTTGGTAAATAAATAAATACCATTAACATTTTAACATAGCCTTCAAGAAAATTATTCAAACTGAACATGAGTAGTAAATGAAGATCCGCGGCTACATGTGGGCAGTCTTGCAATGGGCAATGAGAACCGTTAGATTTCAATGATGCAAAGAAATATTAGTGCCTCTTTGAGCAAGCTGTCATAGAGTCACAGGCGATGGTTTGCAGAACAGTGAGGGGCGAGACAACACGCATTTGGAAATGGCTTATTCCAGTTAAACCTAGTACATAAATGATTCTCTCGTCACCATTATAGCTCTGTGGAGGGAGACTCGAACTTTGTCTTCGACAGCAAGGGGTATTCTATCCCTGAACTGAATTCCTGCAAGGGACAATCAGTATTTTATAATATATTACAAGGAACACACAAATGAGTAGTAGTGAGAATTATTCAGGAGAATTATCTTGGATGTGAGAGAAAAGAGGGAATGGAAATAAGAAGTTTCCCCTGAGACACTTCTTGTTGTGGGAAATTGCTTATATAATACCTGTTATTGGAAGTGGCTCTTGTGCGGGAAATTCCACAAAGTTAAACCATTTCATATGCCTACAGCAAATTGTGACCGATAAGTGTTGGAAAGGTCATCATGATCATTCCAGTAGTGCCATTACTTATAATCACATGCTGCTCTTGCTGTCTGCCGCTCTGGAAGTGCTGGAGAATCATGGTAGAACTATACATTGTAAGGCTAAATGATATGAAACGGAAATGTAATCGATTAATTCCATTCCGCAACTGTTCTTCCGTATTTTGCCTGAAACATGTAAAGTTCTCAGTGTAGAATGTCTCTAGGGATGATGACTGTTATAATGCCTCCAGCCATCGTTGCAAAGATTAGCTAAAGTTAATTCTTACCCGTGTTGAGCTGAGGCACCTGTAAATTCAGAACCCTCTCTCGCCATCACCGTAAGGTTTGCAAAGCAAGAGTAACTGGTGATTTATCCCACCTTGTTTAACTTTTTTCATTCTTTTTCAAGATTTTGAGATTTTTATTGAATCTTGTATCGATGATTTTAAAGCCTGTGACTTTTGGAAAGGTTCGAAATTTGGCTCTCTTAGCTAAACGTTCTACTTGTGGTTTTATTCTCTCTTTAATAAACTCATTTCAGGTTTCTCGTATGATGAGTCTTGTGCATTTCATGGAATCCGGTTAGTTCTGGATTCATGATAAGTAGGTACCTATTTTTGTTGCCAATTCTGACTGTAGGTAGTTGTTTATTTTAAGAGTCGTTTTTTACATTCTTAGGGTACATGTAGTATTGGTTATTTTGGCTTGGATATATTGAGAATGATTTTTTTTCAATACTGTAAACTATATGAAAATACCATTTCATGTGGAGATGTCGGAAATTAAAATGCCCTTATAGTGTATAATTATCTCTACGATAGTTACTCATACAGTACAAGTTGCCGTTTTCTTTTTATGGTTAGAATTAGAAAATAGAAAACGTACCGAACCTGGACAGTCATGGTAAACTGATACAAATATCGTGACAAGCTTTCTTTTTTTCTTATTTTTTAATTCATCAAGATAATATATGTTGTGTACGAGAACAAATGTCGTAAATAGAAACCAGTTTTATATAGATAAACTATATCAAAATGGATAAAAATCTTCAGTTCTGAATTTAATAATAGCGGTTGATGGAATGACATCTCCGTATGCTTTTAGAGAAAACGGAACTGCTAAGCATCACTGCAGTTTGCACAAAATACCCAAATGTCTACAGGTTATTTCGATAACCGTTGAAAACTCATAATCTCAGGAATATGGAAATTCATATATATATATATATATATATATATATATATATATATATATATATATATATATACATATATACATATATATATATATATATATATATATATATATATATATATATATATATATATATATATGTGTGTGTGTGTGTGTGTGTGTGTGTGTGTGCTGTGTGTGTGTGTTGCGTGCGTGTGCGTGTGCATGTGTGTGTGCGTGTGTGTGTGTATATATATATATATATATATATCATATATATATTATAATATTATAATTATATATATATATCATATATATATATATATATATTATATATATATACTATATACGCATATATATAAGATTATATATTATATTATATTTTTATATATATATATATAATATATATATTTATATATATAATATATATATATATATATATATATATATACGCAGATATATAAGATTACGAGAATGATGGTCTCCTATAATTACCACTATAAAGATTTCTTATTTAAAGTCAGAGAAAAAGAACATATATCAGTCAGTTATAAACCACACGCTATATGTATTTATGTATCTCGGAATCCTTTTCATTTATGAAATTCCAGTATAGACCCGAGCCATCTGACGCTTTGCAACGGGCTCCATTGAGCAATACCTTCGTGGAATTTGTTGCAGCTTGTAGCGTTCAGTGTTGCTTTCTGCGTTTACGATTATTACTTCCAGTGAAGTAAACGTGGAGATAGGAAATATCTATTTTTTTTTTTTCTTTTTCTTGTGTTAATTATATCCTGATAGAGAAAAATGGAGTATCTATTTTTTTTTTTCTTGTTTCTTGTGTTAATTATATCCTGATAGGAAATGGATGTTTTAATTTATCTTGTATCCACGTTTTGTTTATAATTTGAGTAATTTTGTATTATTAGATGCAAATTCTGATTGTTATTGATTCCCGGTTATGTTTTGTTCTTGTCGTTTACATTTTTTATTTTATTCATTATACACACACACACACACACACACATATATATATATATATATATATATATATATATATATATATATATATATATTATTATATATATACATATATATATATATATATATATATATATATATATATATATATATATATGTGTGTGTGTGTGTGTGTGTGTGTGTGTGTGTGTGTGTAGTGATTGTGGCGTAAGTTTTCAATTTTATGTTGCATTCTCTTAGTGATATTTTATCTGCTACCCTCCTGAAAAAAAGATTTTTGTTACTCTTACTTTTTCCTTGAGTATTATACCTTTTTTATTCACTGTTGTTTGTATATTTATTAGGTGTTCACAGCTGAATGGTGGAAAGTTTTAAAATATACACATTTGTAGTGTTTTACCGGTTAATTTATTTACTCACAAAAAATATTTATATCGTGGTCAGGGCGCGCCGCCTTCAGCTGAGGTTACAACCTGCTGCATTCTGACGCGACTAGGAAAGCAATGCAGTGACGTCATAAACATTCCTCTTGATAAACACCCGATAGAAATGCGCACTATCCTGATTGGCCATTGTGCTTCCCAGGTAAATGAGCCAAGGACCTCGTCGTTGTTAAGCTTTACAGAAAGCTCTCGGTACCCGGTTCCCACCTCCAACCGGCGGAATGGTTAGACTTAATGCGGTGGTGTTTTTAGGCCTAGCTTGGTTTTCTGTAGTTTTGTGGATATCGTTTCTCCAGTAGTCGCAGTCTTCGGTTGGTATTTTATGAGTCGATTATTGTCGTATCTTATATCAGTTATAGAGCAGTTACAGGAATGGGTCCGATGTTTAGGGGGACTTTACCTGTGGTCTTTATGTGAAAGCTGAGTACAGTAGGACCTCAACATTGTAGATGGTTTGGGTTCAGACGACCCCCCCTCCCCCCATCTCTCTCTCTCTCTCTCTCTCTTCTCTCTCTCTCTCTCTCTCTCTCTCTGATAAATAGCAAATTCCGTTTAAGTAAGGACACTTTATTACGGCCTGCACTTGAATATTTCGTAGATGTCTTACAGGTTACTGAATTTCCAATTCTCTGCCTAAACTAACCTGTACTTTACACTTAACATTAAGTTTAGTAAAAATATCTTAAAATGTATCGCATCTAAAACAGTAGCACAGGGGAAAATAACCGTAATATGGTAGCTGATAGGTACAGAAGTCCGCTAGAGACTGGATTTTTCGTTTCAAATGGCCGTTTGACTTTGCTTTCACTTCGCAATTATCGCAAGAAAAATTTGGTCTTTAGGCTCGTACTAACTATATTGTCACTGTTATATAGGGTTTCGCTGTCGTTTCGTTCTATGGGATGTCATTTGATGTCCAAATTCACCTGCCATGCTGGAGTTAGGCGTAGGAAACATGAGGTATATACCTCGACTATTGAACACAACACCTGAATTTACCGTCATTGATTTTTGCGGTAATGGTTGCTTTACGTACTATTTCTTTATGGTCTATTGACATACAGTTCTTTTAGAGGTGAATTTCTGTTTCGTTTTGTTGGTTGTTAGCATTAACAAATGTCACCGTTTTCTTTTCCATTCTGTTATACTTATTCAAACGCGTGAAAAAAATAGTTTAAATCTCCAAATGTTAGACATAATATATTAGATATTTACAAAGAATGATCAAATTTTGCCCAAAGGAGACACCTTTTCAGATAAAAGATAGGGCAAACTTGGAAAGACGAAGGCGTAGCTAGTTCCAGAAGATTAAGTGTTAAAAATATAACTAAATATATATAATTTGATTACATAAGGCTACATGTAGGTCAGCTTTATGATTCATATCGCATAATGTGTACGTACTTCAAATGCAGATCATCGTCACGTGAGTTAGTGTGTGTCGATGAGGAAGTTGCCTTATTAATTTTTTCTGTCTGGTGTCTCTTCTGTTTTTCGGTGACTCATCCTCCTAAGGTGTCGAGTCGCCCAATATGCCCTTAAAGCGCCTCAGTGGCGTGTTCGGTATGGTGTTGGCGTGCCACCTCGGTGGCCGCTAGTTCGATTCTCGGGCATTCCATTTAGGGGTGAGAGATGTGTATTTCTGGTGATAGAAGTTCACTCTCGGCGTTGTTCGGAAGTCACGTAAAGCCGTTGGTCCCGTTGCTGAATAACCACTGGTTCCATGCAACGTAAAACCGCCATACAAACAAAACAAAACAAACCCAATATGCCCTTGGGCTGTTCACGGATGACATTTTGCATCAATATATTTTCCTCTTGCTCCCATTCCCTTTTACTGTACCTCCATTCATGTTCGTTTTCTTACTCTCCACCCTCTTTTAACAATCGTTTCATCGTGCAACTACGAGGGTTTCCTCATGTTACATCTTTGAAACCTCATAATCGTGATTTTCCTTTTAGCACTGAATGACTTTATGGGTCCCAGCGCTTGGCCTTCGGCCTAAATTACATATTCTAGTTGCTATCTCTTACTTTTATTTTATTTTATTTTTTTTTTTAAGCCTTCAATCAAAGATTCGATCGGTTTCTTCAGCCTACTGTCATTTTAGATACAAGGCACCAGGCTTCAATAAACTCATTTACATGACAGCGGAATTATTGGTTAAGGCTTAGGCCTAACCGGTTTTACGTCTTAGTTACGTTGGTTTATTATGAAAATGTGATCTTTACTTAAGGTTATTGGGAAGTTGGACTGAGTATTGTCAAGTTTCCAAGAAATTTCAACTTTCATTCTTCCCCCTCTGACGCTAAGCATTTTTTTTTCATGGCTGTATTTTGAGGTGTAATGGTAAATTTAGCTAAGTTAATAGTCAGACAGAATCTAGTATCTTTAACGATATACTGTTTAAAAAATTCTTCGGTGAACCTGAAATTAAAATCCACTGTAAAAAATATATATTAAAATTATAGCAAAAATTTAATTTTGAACCTGAAACTAAAATCCATTGTAAAAGAAATATATTAAAATTGTAGCAAAAATTTAATTTTGAACCTGAAACTAAAATCCATTGTAAAAAAAAAAAAATAAAAAAATTGTAGCAAAAATTTAATTTTGAACCTGAAATTAAAATCCATTGTGAAAAAAATATATTAAAATTGTAGCAAAATTTAATTTGAACCTGAAAAACCTGAAATTGAAAATCCTTTGTAAAAAAAAACTATATTGTATTGAAATAGAAATTAAAACAAAAATTTAATTTTGAACCTGAAATTAAAATCCATTGTAAAAAAAATATATTAAAATTGTAGCAAAAATTTCATTTTGAACCTGAAATTAAAATCCATTGTAAAAAAAAACAAACGGACAAGTTGCTAAAAAAAACATATTAAAATCGTAGCAAAAAATTTTATTTTGAAAATGAAATTAAAATTCATTGTAAAATAAAAGACGGAAAAGCTCTTTAAAAATTTCTTTATAATTGTAGCAAAAATTTAGTTTTGAGCCTGAAATTTAAATCCGTTGTAAAAAAATAAATAAATAAATAAATAAATAAATAAATAAAGACGGAACAGCTCCTAACAATCTTCCATTAAAATTGTATAAAAAATTTAATTTTTTTTAAGGTCATTTTTTAGACTTTGAAAGTTGATTTTCTAACTTGAATTTTGATTTATTTAAGGGCTAATCCTACGAACAAACACAGGTGATGGTATTAGGCCAACTTTTATTGAAAACAAGATGCTATTATAAAATTTCTATATGGTTTTCTGGTTGCCAGTTATGTCGTTTGTCTAGCTTTCGCTGTCGCTTCTGTCGTAGAATTCAGTCAATCTTTGTCGAAACCAGTGACATGATAGCGTTTTGAGTTGAACTATTAAACCAGAGATTACTAGAACATCTTCGGACGAAATTCTGTTAATTTTCAGCAATGATATTTTTTTTTTTCAGAACGATATCAAATCAGTCTTCTTAAAAATAAAATTGCTGTCTTTATGGATGAATGAATGAATTCGTGATCGGTAAAGAAGCTTTTTGTCTCTCAGAATACACTGAAAAGAAAGATACATGCAGTAACTTGACAGCATATATATATATATATATATATATATATATATATATATATAATATATATATATATATATATATATATGTATATATATGAGTATATATATATATATATATATAGTATATATATATATATATATGTGTGTATATATGTAGATAGAATTATATATATATATATATATATATATATATATATATATATACTATAGTATATGTATATATATATATATATATATATATATATATATATATATATATATATATATATACTTACTATAGTAAAGGGTCGTTAAGACCGAAAGATTTCGGCAGTTCTCGTTTTTTTCATTTTCCTCCATGGCATTACCTTTATGTATACATAGCATCACGTTTCATATATTTCGTGATCAAGTTATTCATATATATATATATATATATATATATATATATATATATATATATATATATATAATGTGCGTGTGTATTTGTATGTATATTTACGTGCATAGGCACACACACATATATATAAGTGAAAATTCCAGGGAATCCGAGTACCGATTTTTTTATTTCAAGCAAAAGCCAGTAGATCTGGACGTGAATTCCAAGTCGTGGCATTCGGAGGGGCGGAATAACCTTTTGCGCAAAAAAAAAAAAATAAAAAAAAGAAAAAATGAAATAAATAAATAATCAACCTGAACAGTTTATCAGCGCAAAAGTCTCCAACGAACAAGTGAACCACCCACTGCGAGAATAAAACGCAGAAAAAGAGAAAGCCCCACCGGGTGAGAGACGAATTACCGAATTCATGAATTACAGTAAGTCTCACTGACTGACTGATGATTTATGCAGTGACAAGGACTCGGTCGATGCCAGATCAGACCAGTTTCTGTTGTATTTGTATTGTACATTTTTTGTTCATGGCCGTTAGGTGTACCTGCTGCTTACTTTGGTGATGTGGAACGATTCTCCGTGAATATCAACTTTGGAGAGACAGATTCGACGGCGTTGGTCTCTTCCAGCATCTCGAAGGTCAATCAAGGTCAATCATTTTCTGTAAAGATGGCCAACCCCTAACTATGACTTCTTATAGTAGCTGTTGGGTATTGTCCCAGTTCAACATTTAGAAGCTTCGTTTCACTTATTCCCTGGATCTGTCCTGTTTAGCAGTCCAACCGCTCCGTATCCCACTTTTCACTTTCCTAAGGAGCGCTGAATAGCCAGAAGTGCCTTAGTACTAGTCTTGACAACGTAAATTTCATAAAATCAAATCTATAGAAATGATATCGTTGTCTTAGATGAATTTATCATTCAATATCACTTTGCAACCTTACATTAATTCGACTGAGTTTTTAGCTCAAGTTAGCCTTTCTGCTGAAGGTTGCTTGTTGTCTGGAAGCTTTTCGCTTTTGCCTCTTCTCTTGAATTGTGCTTTAAAAAGATGAAAAATGTCGGAGTCTTTGGAAAATCTTCCCTCAAACAACCGAGCCCAGACCGACATAATTATTTGAAAGCTTCATTATACATTGAAGATTCTAGTTTGTTTCAATCGTGCCCCCCTCCCCCCTCCCCCCGCTACTTCTCCTAAGGATATGGTTGGAGCCACAATTGGTCCAAAATTTCACGTTGATGTCCGTATAAAAATATATGAAAAAAATCCCCTCCAACAAGAATATGGTTGCAAACTGTCAGTTGAATTTGAGGATATCCTGATATAGAGCACATTTATCTTCGTTCAAGTCAGTGCCTTTGTGGCAGGATGTGGTCACAGCAGGAGAGTCCGAAGGGAGGTTGAGCTACAGAGGCGGAGAAACGAGTGGACGACTTGTCATTCATTGGTGACCTGTATTGCGTCAGTCCTGAGGAATTGCTTAAGAAGATTGTTTTCATGTGCAAATGCCTATTGTACATGCTTGTCTTGTATTGTACAGTTGTTGTTCAGAGATTTTCATAAGCCTTGATAAATATTAATTATGTTTATTTGCTCTTGAAAGTACTGGACGTTAGTTACGACGTTTGCGCAGTTGAAGGTTGGTTATAAACGCTAATTCTTGTCAAATATCACTTCTATTTACGGCATTTGGACGCAGCGTAATTTAAGCCGACCTGTCAAATAATTTGTTTGTTTCAACCCGAATTTAACAAAATGACAGAAGAGGAAAGAGGCCTGACAGACTGGCGGCGATGTATACTAGAACATTAGATTGGAATCAGCTGTTGTTTTTGCGACGCAGTATATAGGGTGTGCTACAGTAGTCCTTTTCGAACTTGAAGATCATTATGGATTCCGTGTCATACAGGATGAATCCAACATCAGTCTCCAGTCTGCGATAACCATCTTCTGATTTCGTTCACGTGCACGCGTTTGTCCTTACTTATTTTCGTAACTACAAAATCACTTGTTCACAAATAGTTATTTATTGAACCCCAGTTTGTATTTTGCTGAGGTCATATGCAGAGGGTCCGCTCGATATTGAATATAAGAGAGATAGTTTCGGGGTAGTTTATGGATACGTGACTGATTAGAGATGCCAGATGCTCTCGGAATATAAGACCTTACGAGGTGTGGACTGCTGATATAATGAACGTAAATGTAACACCTTGCTAAGATGCACTATATTTTATTATATATAATATATATATATATATATATATATTATATATAATATATATATATATATATATATATGAATTTTTATCACATGGCCGTGATTCATATATATACATGCATTAGGCTACAAATGTCCTTTAATATCCACTTCGCTCTACCTCGGAATTAACATATTTTCATGTATGTTAACCAAAGGGGAATTTTTTAGTTGATAACAATTTCGTCCTCTCGTGGGCGTTGTTTCGAACCCACGAGAGGACGAAATTATTATCAACTAAAAAATTCCCCTACGGTTAACATATATGAAAATATATTAATTCCAAGGTAGAGCGAATTGGTATATTAAAGGACACTTGTGGCTTAATGGATATATATATATATATATATATATATATATATATATATATTACTATATATATATATATATATAGTGTGTGTGTGTGTGTATTTATTATTCAGTTATTTGTGTTAGAAGAGGAATTAAAATCTTCCCTTTAAAACTAAATTTTATCACGAATGATTATAAGGCATCACCTCGGAGGCTGTTACATTGATTAAAGAGCCAGAAACATCAAAGGTAATCTTCATTCTTTTATTTACTGGGACTAACCCCGAGTAGGGAGGGTCATTTAAACGAATAAACTTTGCTCCGTGGTTTGGAGGCTAAGTTTTCTTTAATACTGAAGACCGTAGCTTTGTGGAAAGGAGTTTTTTGTGTGTGTGTGTGTGTGTGTAGTAATATATCACCTCATTAGCACTGCTAGGTCCAAAGGAATTGTAGACATGTGGAATAAGAACAGTAAAATATGAGTGTTTAGCTTATGTTGACCTCTGCAAAAATCCTGTGCCGAGAAATAAAGTTTATGAAACCTATACAATCTACCGACATAAGAACAATACAGCAATGCGATATATAATATAATGTCGCATCACTACACGCAAGAAT
Source organism: Macrobrachium nipponense (assembly GCF_015104395.2). Taxonomy (NCBI): domain Eukaryota; kingdom Metazoa; phylum Arthropoda; class Malacostraca; order Decapoda; family Palaemonidae; genus Macrobrachium; species Macrobrachium nipponense. Next base: position 24,200,176 of record NC_061102.1, read on the forward strand.
TATCTCCTGTACGCATACTGAACGGTAATGCATTGGGTTTAATTACCGTGTGAAGGAAACGGCAACGTTACATTAATGACAATTAGCGAAACACCCCTGAATGTAAGCGTCTGGTCTGTGCTGGGCTGTGCTGTCCATAGTAAGCAGAATTTGTGATTTTTTTTTTTTTTTTAAAGAAAACGCTGGAGATGGTTGTGTCTGTCCGTCCGCCCTCATATCTTAAAAACTACGAAGACAAGAGGGCTGCAAATAACTGTGTTGATCATATACCGCCCAATCATCAAACATACCGAATTGGAGCCCTCTAGCCTCAGTAGTTTTTATTTAATTTAAGAAAGTTTAGCCATGATCATACGTCTGGGACCACAACAATACAGACACCACGGCCGGCTGAGAGTGTGATGGACGGTGACTGAGAGTTTCATACAGCATTATACATTGTACAGAAAACTTGATCGCATTTTTAACTTGTTATAATTTCTAACTAATGTTTTATCCGTAGTATGCAAGGTAGCTTATAGTAAAACACAAAGTACATATGAGAAGGTTTAACTCAACGAGGGATGACACAACTAGAGAATTGAGTCAGAGGATTTCCATATAAGATTTCTGTCATTTATACTTCAGCTTATTTAGGATGATTTCTTTTGTTGAAACTTGCTTTTGAATGAAGACGTTAACGAATGCGTTTGTAAACATCTCTACACTTGTAATGGACAGATGAATTGAGACTTTTCACGCACCTTGACTATTTACGGTGCAGTATTAATGAGGCTATATTAAGGAGCAATATCTTCATTCAAGCTTGGTGTAAAGTACCCACTCAAACAAAAAAAGATTACATACACACACACCCACACACACACACACACACACAGAAAAAGGATCTGTCAGACAGGCCTTCATTCAATATGATGGCTTTATCGTGCTTCCTTGACGTATGACAAACGAATGGATGAGGGCCTTTCCATGCTGATTTCATGATCGACGTAACAGCAGTAATGCAGGTTTATTAAGGGTTACTTCCTGTGGTAAGATACCATAATACATTAAGTCCCTCGGCCTATATATTGTGCAAAGTCAGTTTTCATAGTGAGTAGATATTATCACGGGAATGCTCTCTCTCTCTCTCTCTCTCTCTCTCTCTCTCTCTCTCTCTCTCTCTCTCTCTCTCCTAGATGTTGCGACGCCAGTTGCAGTGACGATAAATCTGTGAGTGTGTGTCTTTACGTATTCATAACAGTTGGACAGATAAGCCTAGTAACAACACCTAAAACTGGTAAACATCTATCTGTCTTGTCTGTCCATATATATATATATATATATATATATATATATATATATATATATATATATATATATATATATATATATATTATATATATATTATATATATATATATATATATATATATATAATATATATATGTATATATATATTATGTGTTTTCCATCGAGCATCATTACTTATGCTGTGTTGTGCTGACCCCTTGCTTCCAGAGGCTTCGGTACATCAGAGACTGAGAGTAGCACATAAATGGTTGCTGCTCCTCTTTGTATTGCTCCACATGAACAACATTCTTCGGAATACGATTATTACCAACTTCCAGTTGCCCTTCCCAGCGGGGTCCGTTTCTGCTCATAGGGCAAAAATGTGCAGTGTTGCCAACTGTAGGGTAATCTGGGCAAAATCTTAGACGGCAGGGCAATATTTTCCAGTGTAGGGTAATTGTAACAAGGTAGGTTTAGATCAATATTCTTATTAGTATTCGTGATATTGCATATAAACATAATCTAAAGATTTATTTATTACCATAGCCGCAGAATGTTGGGTCATTTTCAGTTATGTAGGGTAATTTCTCTTCTCCTGTAGGGGGCGTAGGGTTAGAGGGGTTGACATCACTGGTTAGAAGTCAAGATAGCCACTATTCAGTCATTCCATGAACGTTCTTCTATGGTACCACTATCTCAAGTAACTAGGTGGTTTAACATCTAGGAAGACCTAGTGTGGCGGTGAAAATGAAGAATATATATATTGCAACTGAGGAGTATATTGCCAAAAATGTAATCCCCTATATCATATTTTTTATATTTTCGATTTCAAAACACATTCATTATTATCAATGAAATGGAAAAGAAGGGTTGAACTGGTACAACTTCTATACCTCGTTTTGGTAGAGCTGTATCCATCTACTTACGGAAACGCGCAGTAATAGGTGAGAGGGAAATGCAGTTAACCTAGATAAGCAAGAGTGCCCTACTTTGGTTTTCTTAGTACACACACACACGCACACACACACACACATATATATATAATATATATATATATATATATATATGTATATGTATATATATATATTATATATATATATTATAATATACATATATATATAATATATATATATATATATATATATATATATATATATGTGTGTTGTGTGTGTGTGTGTGTGTGTGTATACTAAGAAAACCAAAGTAGGGCACTCTTGCTTATCTAGGTTAACTGCATTTCCCTCTCACCTATTACTGCGCGTTTCCGTAAGTAGATGGATACAGCTCTACCAAAACGAGGTATAGAAGTTGTACCAGTTCAACCCTTCTTTTCCATTTCATTGATAATAATGGAATGTGTTTTGAAATCGAAAATATAAAAAATATGATATAGGGGATTACATTTTTGGCAATATACTCCTCAGTTGCAATATTATATTCGACCCAGCTTATTAGGATGGAATGAATAACAGAGTATACCAGTTCAGGGCAGATGCCTCTGCAAGATTGGCGGTAATCTTCGTGCGCGCATGGTATGGCGCATGCTCTTTCTTTGACCATGGGTATGGCGTGTGTATGTGTGCATGTGTGTTCGAGCGTACACCCGTGTTTTTACATCGAGAAGATCGTGAGATGTAATTTTAAGAGATTTTATTAAAGTACATTTATTAAGTACACAAGATACCTCTCGTGTGTTGAAAAAGAGGACCTCGGTTACCTTACACAAGAAAACAATTGAAGCCATGTTTGTCTCTCCATCGAGACAATGGTTCTGTATGGATTCCTGGTATGTTTCGTTCTCTCTTTTTTTTTTTCTCTCTTTTAATTTGACGTAGAGGTTACGACTGATAGAACCGATAACAACTTGGGACTAGTTTGAACCTGTAGTTGTGAGTTATTGAGGTATATACGGGTAGTACAGATTTTGTCTCGCTCCGTCTTGCACCAGACCTCACCAGATCAATTGGGTTCGCCGCTTAACTAGGCCTAATAACATTTTATTTGCTTCGTTTTGTTTCACTAATACTTTTGTTTTTTATCATACAAGTGAATGCTAATATAACGATAATTTGCAACAGCGGAGTAATTGCGGAGCAATATTTTACAATATTTTTACTAAGATATTCAAAGTAATGTTTCTCCAATAGTCGCAAGGATTATAAAATTTTTGTTGTGCAGAGAAAAGTTATATGGATGAAAACGAGTGTAGGGTTTCGTCCTGAAGCTTTTCCAGAAAGGGTAAGCCTTGAAAATATGTTTCCCCTTAAGTGTTCGTCTAATAGTGCAAAAGGCATAGGAATTCTTTGCTCATACTAGACAGGATTCGAACCCACACACAATATGGCAACTTGAAGTGAGCCACAGCCACTTGGCCACGGAGAAAGATGGACTATGATTTTCGCATCTGGCAAGCGGAAGTTTTCACAGTGAATAGAACATCAAGAGTTTTGGGAATGATCTCTTGTTTATTTTTACCGACGTTTCGGGAATCCATTCCCACCATTAGGGCTAGGTGACACCAAAAATACAGGAAAATCAGAAATTCATACAATCTTATAAACTTGGCTCAAAGAGTTCAGATATTTAGTTCCTTACTATGAGTTGGGGTTTAACAGCTATAAGCAGAATCGAGGAAAAAATGTGAACAGATGTAATGCATGCACTTTGATGAACAATGTCGGATATAGTACAAAAAATCAAATACTGGAACTTGTCAGTAACTTCGTAATATTACAAAGTAATATTACGAAGGTTGAAATAGTTATACCATAGAAAAATGTATGGCTTGGGGCTTTGTGACTCAGGATTTTAAGAGTAAACAAATGCAGTGGAACATATACAGGAGAGAGAGAGAGAGAGAGAGAGAGAGAGAGAGAGAGAGAGAGAGAGAGAGAGAGAGAGAGAGAGGTTAATAATAAGCCACGTGTAATAGTGTGGAAAAGATGATATTATTTAAGGAAGGCGTCAGTTTCTTGATGTCAAGAGATTCTAAAAAAAACAAAAGACAGTCGGTGATTTGGGACAGTATTTTAAAGTTGTTGAGCAAAAGCTTGGTTTTGCATTAATTTGAATGATATCTCATGGATGACAGTGCGTTTAACAGACACACCCCTTGGGGAATCAGTGCCGGCTTTCGGTAAACGTTGACTAGGCCCGACGTAATGGAATATAAAATATAGGCCAAAGGCATCGTCGAAAACAAAGTGCATCAAGGTATAGTAGATTCACATCAAACGTGCACTTGATTGGCTGTTGATGAGCTAGTCATCATCATCATCATCCAGGTGCCATACCCCCAAGGACGTCGGCAATCATGGTTCGCCATTCCTCTCTTTCCAGCTGTCTGCAGCAACTGAGCCGCAGACATTCTTCCTCCGTTCACTCTCACCAATCCATCTATATATAATTTTGTCTAGGTCTTCCTCTCGGTCTCCTTCCATTGATTTTACCAGTGAGAGAGAGATGCTCTAGTTCTTGTCTTTTCACTCTTTTTCACTACGTGACCCACAAACCGCATTTGTCTACCCCTCACTGAGGCCAAAAGTTCTCTTTCAACGCCTACTCTCTCTAATACTTCCTCATTAGTTTTCCTTTCTGTCCATGATATTTTTAACATCCTTCTCTAAAACCACATTTCTGCAGCCTGTAATCTCTCCTCGTCTGCCTTCGTCAAAGTACAAGTTTCACAGCCATACAACAATACAGACCAAACAAAACATTTCACAAACCTCTCCTTAGATTCATAGATATTTTTGAGTTGGTGACTAATTTCTTGATCTTACCAAATGCATTTTTTGCTATGGATATTCTCTTCTTGATCTCTTTTTCGCATTTTCCATCACTTGTGACATTACATCCTAAATAATTAAAACTATCGGTTTGTTTAACTGTTTCAGCATCAATTCTTATATCTATTCTTGGGGGTATTTCATCCTTGGTGATCACCATAACTTCTGTTTTCTTAATATTTATTGACAGAACTCTTTCTCTACTTGATTGGTGTAAAGTACTGATTAAAGCTTGAAGTTTATCATGGGAGTCTGCAACAGGTGCTGTGTCACCAGCATATCTGATATTATTAATATTGACTCCTCCAACCTTAATTCCTTCCATATCTCTGAGATCTCTCATTATCATTTCACTGTATAAATTGAAGAGATCAGGTGATAACACACAGCCCTGTCTTACACCTCTCTTGTTTTGCCGAGTCTCTGATTCGTCATTTTCTACTTTCACTGACGCCTCTTGATTCCAATATAATTCTTTATCAATCTTAGATCTTTCCAATCGATGTTTATCTGTTCCAGTATCCTTATAAGGTCTACATGTCTGACCCGATCAAAAGCCTTTCCATAGTCAACAAAACAAACGTATAGATCCTTTTCCACTTCTATTGCTCTCTCCATCAACATTCTCACAATAAAAATTGCATTTCTTGTCCCTTTATCTCTCATAAAACGACATTGTTCATTGCCAATTTCTGATAAGCTAATCACAGGGCTGGAAACTCTCAGTCTCTCTCGAGAGTTCACATAGTCAGGACGTATGTTCCACCTCTCCTGAAAGACGTATACCTCAGGACGGGTGGAACATAGATCCTACCCATGTGAACTCTCTAGAGAGACTGAGAGTTTCCAGCCCTGTGATTGGCTTATCAACAGCCAATCAGGAGCGTCGTAAAGGACTGGCCTCGACATCAAATGCACGGTTGATGTGAATCTACTATAGTACCGAATTTTGGCGAATGAACGACCCAGTGGTGACCCCGTACGGAGTTAGTGTCATCAGTGTATCTCACGTGGTGCACTTCGGTCCATAGTTGCAAGCCCTTTCATGCCTTTTACTCTACCTCCGTTCATATTCTATGTCTTCCATTTGACTGTCCATTATCTAACAATAGTTTCATAGTGCAACTGCGCGGTTTTCCACATGTTACACCTTGAAATTTTTCTTTACTCTCAATTTCCCTTTGAGCTCAGAATGACCTCATAGGTTCCAGCGCTTGGCCTTTAGCCTAAATCTTGTATTCCAATTATATACCATCCGCCTGTTTATACAATTTGTTGTTAAAGAAAACGACTGTCAGTTTTGTCAAGATATTTTGGGGTTAAAGATTTATTGGGTTGTCAGATTTGTGGTTTTCTCTAATATCTATTTCATTACCTACTCGTTTATATTTAGATCGTAGCAACAATATCATTACGAGCTGTTTATTCATGCCATCCTTTTCATGGTAGTGGTCTTATAGCCCCTTTGTCAAAGACAGACTAAATTGCTTTGGCAAGTATAGACTCTCTCTCTCTCTCTCACTCAAAACTCGTCGTCTCTCTCTTCTCTCTCTTCTCCCCCCCCCTCCTTCTCATCTCTCTCTCTCTCTCTCTCTCTCTCTCTCTCTCTCTCTCTCTCTCTCTGATAGGCATAACAAATGTAGACAGTGACCTATTTAAGTTAAACGACAACCAGACAAGAAATAATGGATGGAAACTAGAACTGAAGAGATACAACACATCCCACTGTGGGAAGTTCTTCACATACAAGATATGACACATGGAATAAACTGCCACCAGAAGTTGTAAACAGCAACAGTGTGGAAAACTTCAAAAGAAAGCTAGACAAAATCATTAGGACACTGAATGCACAGTCAAACCTGCTCCTACAGATAAGTGAGCAC
>NC_061102.1:24212117-24224617 GCF_015104395.2 Macrobrachium nipponense
AAAAGTCTTTAAATCAATCTATAAATCAATTTATTTTACAATCGCTCTTGGAATCAACACTCAAATGTTAATGATTTAATTTAGCATTATTTTTTTTTAGGTTACTGTCTCTCAATATTATTATCATGTGTGTATATATATGTGTGGTATATATATATATATATTATATATATATATATATATATTATATATATATAGTATATATATATACATACATACACCCACACCACACACACACACACATATATATATATATATATACATATATAATATACACACATTCACTGTTTGGGTATATTAATTCCCATAGACAGTTATTCTTATTACAGTAAACAATGACGCAGTTGTTGCATCTACTAGTTTAAAACACTGCCTCTCTAATAACCTGAAATACACAAAAGAAAATTTTGAAGAGAACAGAAATGGAGAACAGACAAAAAGGAATTACTGAAAAATAAATGAAGTTATTGGATAACCTAGTGTACAGAGAGAGAATGAGGTATTATTAGTATCTAAGAAACAGGTATTTCTTTACTTTCCATAATCCAATGCAAAATTATTTCCAATAATAGTCGAAAAAAGAAGACGGAGTTGAGTTAGGCAAACGGTATATAAGGACCGTAAGATCGAGAGTCGGATCCCAAGATAATGTAAGATATCTCAACTTCGTAAAAGATGTGGTAAAATTATTTACTAAAACTGAAAAGGTGTAAATTGTTACTGCGCACGACCCTAGGGAACATAATTCGCAGTGAATTATGGTCTCGACGTAAAACCTGAGATTTACCAGAATTGCTTTAAAGGAGGTGTTGTTTGTGGCTGCTGGCTAAGTTGTTTTTAAAAACGGTTGGCTTTAAAACCACAAATACCGAATGTATGTGTATTTGTGTCCGTGCATGCTTGTGGGTACGTATTGCCGTTTAGCCCAAGTGCTCAAGACCATATCCAAAAACATGCCTTTATTGTGCAAGAATGTCACCTACATTGTTGAGAATAGAGTCGACTTGCCCGCTTATTATTTGTCACGTTCTTCGTTGCACCGAGTGAAGTCAAACGGTTTTATTTGTGTTAAGGAAAAGGGTTTTAGATCCTTTGTTCTTGGAAGTTTGCTGACATTGCGAGATAAAGGCCTTCAGGACTGGTGGCCAGGAAGGTAATTTGTTAATAAAAAAGCTAAATTAAGAGATATTGATAATTCAAATGTTTCCAATTCACGGTGGACTTCAGCGACTGCGACGTGTCACATACACGAATAACGGGAAACATACCTGGAAAAGGACTTTTGACCTGTGTTGTACTTGTTCTTATCTCCCAGGCCAATTTTGCATGAAAAGGCGAAAATTGCCTTTTTCATTTTTTTCAACTTGACTAATTATTAAGTATATTGTTTAATGTTTGCGGCTGTTTCAGCCATCAACTGATGGCGGTTACCTGGCAGGTACTGATCCTACAATGAAACTACTAATTTTATGATATAAAATGAATTATGAGTTCTTTGGGGTTTTTCCTGTTCATATGCAGTTCAGATATAGTAATGGGCATGATAACTTCATAGTAATTTGTAATTTTAATCACTTGACTACAGGCTTGTCTGTTAAGCCTTACTTGAATACAATTAGTCAATTAATTCTTTTTTATAACTTCTTAGAAAAGTATTCGTCAAAAAGCCAACCTCGGTGCTTGAGAGAATTAACTCAAGAGCTTTACTTTCCAAGGGGATTTAACAGAAATCCGTACTTCTCTAAATTCCACATTTCACGGCCTGGTTTTCCATTTTCAGGATTTTTCCCACAGTGATGTTCAGTACTTGAAGTGAGGATGGAGTTAGCCAGATAGGCTGAATTTAGCATGCTGTTAGTCTGGTTTTAGTTTTCTGTAAAAGAAAACTATTGTGCAGGCTTTGTCCGTCCGTCCTTACTTGATTCTGTCCGCCCTCAGATCTAAAAAAAAAAAAATTTAAAAGATAAAAAATAAAAACCACAGAGGCTAGATGGCTGCAAATTGGAATGTTGATCATCCACCCTCCAATCATCAAACATACCAAATGGCAATCCACTAGCATATGTAGTTTTTATTTTATTTAATGATAAATTTAGCCATGGATCGTGCATCTGGTAGCGCATTCCGGAGGTGTGGGACGCACCCTCACTCTACCGCATCTGGGAAGTAACTGAAGGGCCTGAAGCTCTACCTGTCGTAGCAATTTACATGGTACAGAAAACTCGGTTGCGCAGAAGAAACTTCGGCGCATTTTTACTTGTTTTTATTAATGATTGTAAAACTGCCAAAACGTTTTCAGGCACCAAATTAAGAAAATTGCATTAGTGGGCCTATTTCATAGCTTAATTTATCAAGGAAATGTAGGAAAACTAAGATTTATAAATGCCTGACACATTAGAATGAACTGTCAAAATGTAATTGTACTAGGTTACCTATCTGAACTCGTTTGAAGATAATCCTCGGAACAAACTTATAAGGAAGTGATAGATCCTCTTCGGAGAAGCTCAACTATGTGCTTTATAAAAGAGCGTAACTGGTCTTTGTGTCTACTGAAAGATTCTGTTTGGAGTTTAGTGGGAATCTGGGTCTTATACCCACACTTATAATGGGTGTTATAAATCCTCAGTTGCTCATGGACGTAAGGATAAACTTCTATGCAATCTGTGAGCCTCCCATTGTAAAGTACAGCTCCAATGGCATATGGAAGATTAGCCAAGAGGCTGAGGGGCCTCCCCGACTCAGAAAAAAAAAATTGCTGTTTGGATGAAGAGGGTTCCAAATCTGTCCTGGCAGAAACGACACGGACCCCACTCTTCACCTTGCTGCTGAAGGATGTTGTCCACCAATCCTGATTAATCTTGCCATTGAAGGATATTGTCCCACTTAAAGCAGGACTGGATAGTCCAGTACAACTGTGTGTCTCCTCGGATCTTGCTTAGGCATGCGTGGCGAAGTTCTCCTGGGGATGGCCCTCGGCTTGGATGATAACCAACCATTTCTGCTGGGAAGAGAAAGTTGGCCGTACGCCATATGTAGTCGGGCTTGATGGAACCGTTCAGCAACGACGTTTTTCAGCTAGCTTGGAATAGAATGGAACCCAGTCGCCTTACGGAATGATAGGGTCAGTTCATTGCTACAGAGAAATAACAGAACGGCAGAGAAAAATGCAGTCCAAGGTTGTTTACATACATCGCTGATGTCGTGCATATGTGAGTAGGTAATGCCTCTAATTTCTAACTGACCTGATCCGGTAACGGCTGACTTATTTATATCGTAATCTTCAAAATCAAGTGTCTTTCACTGCCTCTGTAAAGGCTTTCCTGACCGTTCTGAGAAAATTGAAGAAAGTTAATGTTTCATCCTGGTCGCACTTATGATTTCTCATGGTACCTGATGAACAAAGTAAATTAATGTCTCCTTCTTCTTATTCACTCCTCTCGTATGGATAACAGGCCCTCAAATCTGATACCTGTTATTCATATGATTATTCATGTAAGTGGTGCAATCCCAAAAGGGCCATCAGCTTGCTCAGCAAGTGGGCACAAGAAAGAAGTGTGCTTATAATAAAATAGAAAAGTGATGGGTGTAATTAGCAGATGAAAAAAAGTAAATCGTTATAAAGTTCAGTATGGTAAGCATCCCCTCTCCAAGAAAACATTTGAGAAATAATTCAGAGCTGTTTTGGTAAAAGGGCATGACGTAAGACGGATAATAAAAATAATATTATAGCTGTTTCAACGGCATTTAATTTATATAGACTCTTCTCATTTCTTCTTAGTATCTTTTTCTCGTCAGCATGTAACTGGTATATCAGATTTCCTAAAGACATTATGTCTTAAGGAAACTTGATGTAGCAGCTAGATGCTGATGAGAAAAAGATAATAAGAAGAATTGAGAAGATTCCGTATAAATTAAATGCCGTTGAAACAGTTATAATATTCAATGCTGCTGCCCTCAGATAAGGCCTCCTCCTCTCTTATAAAAATAATAATAATAATAATAATAATAATAATAATAATAATAATAATAATAATAATAATAATAATAATAATAATAATAATAATAATAATAATAATAATAATAATAATAAAATAATAATAATAATAATAATAATAATAATAAAATAATAATAATAATAATAATAATAATAATAATAATAATAATAATAATAATAATAATAATAATAATAATAATAATAAAGAAACAACAAGCATTATAGTAAATTCTTGAGGATAAACATCCGTGGCAGTGCCAGGAAGACTTCTTTCCAGCGCTCTACTGGCCAATTTTGAATTATGCCACCGAGCAGGCTTTAAAGGTGGCATTGTGGAAGTCCTGGAGAATGACGATTAGTGGTTTTGAACTTTGTTATTATTATTATTATTATTATTATTATTATTATTATTATTATTATTATTATTATTATTATTATTATTATTTTGTTCTAAGAGGTCCAAAATAATAAAAAAATGTTGCGGGTTCGGTGTATAATTTAAAAACCCTTTACAAAGCTTTGAACCCTTCCCTGTGTTCATCTTCCAAATTATTATTATTATTATTATTATTATTAATTATTATTATTATTATTATTAGTACTGGCCAAGCGGCAACCCTTAGTTGGAAAAACAGTTTTAAAAGTTCCAGGGCTCTAGCAGTAAATGCAGCTCAGTATACAAAGAGAAATTTGAGAAGTAGAGAATAAGGTAAAAGAGCAGTAACTAAAAGAGAAGAATAAGTGTAGTAAAAATCTGTAATTCATATCAGCCGGCTCAACAAAAAAGTATTTGAACCAAATTTGAACTTTCGAAGTTCAAAAGATTCATATGCAGTATTTGGAGGATCGTTCAACAGGTTGGTCACAATAGGAATAAATCTTCTAGAAAATTGTGTTACTGAGCCCGACAGCAGGAAAGGCCAGATTTAGAATGAACTCGCTCGTCATACTACTAAGTAACAGACTCAGTGGCGTGATCGGTATGGTCTTGGCCTGCCACCTCGGTGGCCGCGAGTTTGATTCTCGGGCATTGCACTGATGGGTGAGAGATGTGCATTTTAGGTGGTAGAAGTTCACTCTCGACGTGGTTCGGAAGTCACGTAAAGTCGTTGGTCCAGTTGCTGAATAACCACTGGTTCCATGCAACGTAAAAACACCATACAAACAAACAAATAACACTAAGTAGTTGTTGATATAGCTTTGAAAAATCTGATTACGTAGGATTATCAGCTTTATGAATTATGTTAAATAGCATATACAGTGGGCTACTATTATTTAATGGCAGTCAGAAATTACTTTCGAGATTGTGGATGCGACACAGTTGCTGAATAATGCCTAAGACGGCAACAATATTCAAAATATGGAAGAATAAAAGATTAAGATTCTCCCTAGGAAGACCAATACTCCACAAAATTTTGCAAGATATCCTAATATTCCTGATTTTTTCCTCTGTCCGCTGGGCGCTGGTTCGAACCCACGAGAGGACGAGATTACCATCAACTAACAAATTCCCCTTCGGCTAACATATATGAAAATGTATTAATTCCGAGGAAGAGCGAATTGGATATTAAAAGACATTTTTAGCTCGAATAATTTTTAAGAATCACGGTGATGTGATAATCATTCATGTATGTATGTACATATATATATATATATATATATATATATATATATATATATATATATATATATATATTTATATATATGTATATTCTGGGTGATGAGGGTATCCAGTGTCTTCGACCAGCAAACAGTCATACTCTAAGTTTTGTTAGGGTTTGATTTAATCCTCATAATTTGCACTTTGTGATAAATTCAGCTAAATCTTTAAGTGGTTGGGTTAAGGGAACGCTAAGCAAGATCGTCATCGTGGGACATTGAGTCCAATTTCCGAAAATTTGCGAACGGTTATGTTTGTAAAGTCGACTGCCATATGCCTCTCTATTCCGTAGGAGGGGTAGTGCCGTCAGTGCACCTCATGCGGTGCACTGCAGGCATTACTTAAGGTTCTTTGTAGCGTCCCTTCGGCTCCTAGCTGCAACCTCTTTTTTTTTTATTCTTTTACTGTACCTCCTTTCATATTCTCTTTCTACCATCTTACTTTCCACCCTCTCGTAGCAATTTATTCATAGTGCAACCTTTCCAACCCTTCGATCACAATTTCCGTTTCAGCGCTGAATGGCCTCATAGGGCCCAGTGCTGGGCCTTTGGCCTAAATTCTATATTGAAGTCAATTCATATGCCTCTCTCTTACAAAACAATTTCCAGTTTTCTGTATTAAAAAATATCTTAAGTACTCAGCTTATCTAGCCGTTATTGGTGGGAATAAGCCCAACGAATCCTAACGAATTCCTTTGTTAATTTTCTCCTGACAGAAGTTAGAATGTTAAATGTTGGTGATCGCGCTGTTTCCATGAACACTGGAAATATGTCCGTAAGTTTTAAGAAATTAACAATCAAAAGCAATGAAATTAACCGTCACAATAAAAGAAATTAACTGTCACAAAAAGAGAAATTAACCATCAAAATTATAGAAATTAACATCAAAATAAATGAACCATCAAAATAATAGAAATTAACTTTCAAAATAATAGAAATTAACACGAAAATAAATTAACAATCAAAATGATAGAAATTAACTACCAAAATAAAAAAATTAACGTCAAAATAAATTAACCATCAAAATAATAGAAATTAACCATCAAAATAAATGAAATTAACATCAAAATAAATTAACCATCTAATTAAGAGAAATTAACCATCAAAATAAAAGACATTAACCCTCAAAATAGACATGGCATAGACGTAAGTACAAGAAAGCACCAGCAGTTCCCATCCAGGAGAAGACTGACTAAGGTTTACATTAGTTCAGATTTCTTTCCTTCCACTGCTTGCTGTCGCTGCTACCTATGACTTCTTTCAGGCTCGAATATAGATCCAGGCATCGAAGATGTTTGAGGCTTCGTACTCAGTCTTTTTCCCCTCTTTTTTTAGTGGATTGTCATAAAAAAAGTTGCATTGATTGCGGTTTAAAGGTTATAAAAACTTCATCTTATCGAATCTGGTGTTCCGCAGGATAGTGATCTTGAACCGTTGTTGAATGTACGTAGGTATATGTTTGTTTGCCGTTAACAGAAGAAATAAATGAAAGGAATAAAGTTTCTGAAGGTAGAATATTGTTCTATCTGTCACGTCAGTCGTTTGGGGGAATTTTTCCCGCCCTCAAACAAAACGTTTAAGTTGGTTGCTTCCTATTTCCAAAAATTGTCATTAAGGAGGACTCGTCTGTTAGGAGTTTTCGCTATCAAGTGTTGCCTGTGCCTTTAAACTGGCTGCGTGTCACTTGCTTTGCAGTTTGTCTTCATTCACAATCTGTTAAGTGCCATTTTGTCATACTTTCTCATTATCGTAAGAGCGAGTGACGGTATTCCTCCCAGTATGATGAATGTGGAAGCGACTAAGTTTTCAAGAGTGGATATAATATTACCCCAAAGCGCATTACCACTTGACCTCAATTTCTGTCCTTAGTTGTGTATTTATTTTTGTACTTGATTAGCTTTTGACTTGACGTGCTGGCGTTTTTTACCCTTAGACGCTGTTCTGCTATATTAAATAGTTTGGTGTAGTAGCAGTATGTAAGTTACATAAGGATTTTAGTTTTCTTGACTTTCTTTGAGTTTCAAATGCATTTTTTTACTTATCTGGTTTTTTCCAGAGAGTCTTTGGCCTTATTTAGGCTCGTTTCTTGTCAGTGTATATGTGCTAGGAATGAAAACCCTTAATTGATAAGTAACATACATCAGGTAGCTAGTGTATTAATAAAGCGGAGATTTCCATCTAAGAGAATCGGTTTTATCATGAGTCAAAATGTTGGTCGGTTGAGATGAAGCCGACCTTATGTCAGCACCGGTAAGGAATGGAAGGGAGTACTAAGGCTGTTGTGGACCTCAGGACAATGTCCAAAAAAAACTCAGAGACGACTTCTTAGCTGTGAGGAGTTGCAGATGACGCTCGCTTGTGGTGGACACTGAGAGGCTTGCATGCCAAATCCCACTAATGGATTTACAAAAGGCCTACATCTCTATGGGTACTGAATAGTTTCCGCGGTCAGTTTTTACACGTGGGACCTCGTCACGGGATGGACCAGGTGGCATTTTCAATGAAAATGATCCTGAGGTCCATAACTTATAAAGAAATGTTCCTTGGTGTTGTATAATATGCATCTCAGAATTCGTCCTGTTGTGTTCTTTCTGCTTTCAGTTTCCATTCCTCGTTTAAAGTTATCCCTAACTCGCTCGAACACATTACTGATATTGCTAGGAAGACTTAATTATGGAACCCTGAATGTTGTATGTGTTGTGCGTCCTTGGGAACGAATAATCACCGTTCATGTATGAGCTGATTTACTTCCCAGCTCAGTTTTTTTTTTTTTTTTTTTATGTACCGAGAAATGCTACCACTTTACGCCATCATTTTCCACGCACGCTTCCTGTTTAGATTCCTATTGATTGCTTATTTTTCGCTGCAGATGATCTGATGCCTTCGTGGTCGATGTCCACGTGAATCTTCGTAATAAGCCAAAATTATGAAGATTTTGTTCCATATAATTTATCCCTTAAGGAGGCTACTCCGTAGGCCACTTCTCCCTTTTTTATAACTGAATAATTGTAACATATTTCCCTGGGTTTTTGTCTTGTGAGAATGCCACGTGTTCCAGTATTATTATTATTATTATATTATTATATTATATTTTATTATTATTTACATTTTATTATTATTATTATTATTATTATTATGTATGATTATTATTACTATTATTATTATTATTATTATTATTATTATTATATTCCAAGTGAGCCAGTATTATTTTTTTTTCCTCTACAAATCTCCAACTAAAAACCCCTATGGACAAAGTCAACAGACTATAAACTCAAAAGGGTTCTAAAGGGAAATAAATTAATAGCTAGATATGAAGAAATTGAAATGAAACCGATGCACCTGAATTCAGGAGACGTCGTCCGAAAGCAGGAATCCGTTTACGCTTTACTTAAAATTTTGGAAATCAGAAAAAACTCCACGGCCACAATTTGCACTTTATTCCACATTTTAGTTGTCGCCAAAATAAAGCTAAAATTCAAAAGAAGAAGAAGAAACTTGAATGGTCAGCGACGTGCAAAGCAGGAATCAGTTGGCGCTTCATTTAAAAATTTGGAGATCCGAAAACTCTACAGCCACAATTTGCAAATTATTCCACATTTCAGTCGTAGCCAAAGTAAAAGTAAAATTCAAAAGAAGGAGCTTGAAAGGTCAACGACTTGCAAAGGAACCTTCCAGAGAAAAAGAAAGACAAAAAAAGGAGAGAAGGGACTTGGAGAAGAACAGCGAGAGGTGTAAGTAAATAAACAAATAATATTTCGTCGTTCGCTGTATAGTCAGTTTCTGATTGTCAGCCCTCCTTAAAAATACCTCTCCGCCCTGTATTGTTACGGTTGCCACAGAAGTCTGTTTTCGGTTTGTTTGTGTTCCTCCGTCCCGGCAGGACCACGGCGAAAATTAATGAAAGGGACTTGATTAAAACTTGAGGGGAAACATTCGGTAGGGGAACCCCTTCTTCACTCGACCAACTCTTTCGGTTTGAACCGAATTGAACCGCAATCGGTTTTGTCTTCTTGAGGATTTGGTAACAAAACACTGAAACTGACTCACACGGAGGAGGAGGAGGAAGTTTTTGCCCTCTACAGGTGACCCCTGTTGGGCGTCATCGCAGAATTGAGGATTTGTCTTCATTAATTGTTCCAGTTTCATGGCAGACCCAATCAAAAGATAGCTATAGTAGATTCACATCAACCGTACATCTGATGTCTAGGTCAGTCCCTTACGACGCTCCTGGTCGGTTGTTGATAAGCCAATCACAGGGCTGGAAACTCTCAGTCTCTCGAGAGAGTTCACATAGGCAGAATGTATGTTGCACCTTTGTATCCCTCAGGAGAGGTGGAACTTACATCCTGCCTATGTGAACTCTCGAGAGAGAGCAAGAGTTTCTAGCCCTGTGATTGGCTTATCAACAGCCATTCAGGAGCGTCATAAGGGACGGGCCTAGACATTAGATGCACGGTTGAAGTGAATCTATCTTAGCCATTTTTTGGTAAGAGTTTTATTATAAAAGAAAAAGATTCTCATCTCTTGAAAATAAAAAATTGTTAAATCTTAAAGTCGTGTGATACACCCTCGAAAAGATTCAGGTATCCCTTTTTGCAATGTTGATGCTTGTGCACCGTTGGTTGCCCTTAACCAGTTTGGATTTCAAGTTCATTTTGGCCTCTCTTTCTTTTTCAAGTGGTGCTTTGTTTTTTTAAAGTGACTCCTTTATAACTCAAAGACTGATGTTTTTGTATAAATATTCATCGAGAGAGTTCGTTGGATCAACTGGGATCTTTCTTGTATTGCGACAGATAAAGTTTCGCTTGAAATGCTCAGCAATATATGACGTTATATAATGTTTCAGAAAAGTTGTGTCGGTGTTAGGAGTAAATTTCACTCATTTTTACCGCCGTTTCAGTTTCCTGTAAAAGAGAACTATTGAGATGGCTTTGTCCGTCAGCCCTCACTTTTTCTGTCCGTCCTCGGTTCTTAAAAACTACCGAGGCTAGAGTGCTGCAAATTGGTATGTTGATCATCCTCCCTCTAATCATCAAACATACCAAATAGCAGCCATCTAGCCTCAGTAGTTTTTCTTTTATTTAAGGTTAAAGTTAACCATGATCGTGCGTCCGCCACCGCCGAGTCCAGTTCCGGAGGCGTCGCCAACACACATTCTCTTGACCTGTCGTAACTGAAAGTTTCATACTGCAGCACAACGAGAGTTTCATACAGCATTATACGCTGTACAGAAAACTCGATTGCACCCAAGAAACTTCGGCGCAATGTTTACTTGTTGAAGATTGAGATTAGCTATAGTTGGGGAATATTTAACAATATATTTTTCCAGAAACAAATTAGATGAGTGGATAGAAAGTTCACGTCTTCGATATTTTCAATTTCTATTTTTTTTTTTTATTAATTTCGTGTTTTTGGGATTTGCTTACATTTGGGAGTATCGATGCTGCCATCATTAGCATTGTATATCCTCAGAAAATATTAAGCAATGCTTTTTTGGGTTATGCTATGTTACACTATAACGTTTATGAAGTTTTAACAATTTTAAGAGTATTGAGTAATTAAAGGCAGCAATCTATATAGATCAAATGTTTTATTCCATGGAGTCTTGTTGTAAAAACAAAAGAGTTCTTGTAGTTTTCACTTTTAGTCTTGTAATTTCTTGACATCTATGGAGCTCATTAGTTTTGACTATATTTTTTATTTTATTTCGCTACTATTCACGATTAACATAATTAATGTTTGTGTAGGTCGGCATCTTTTTGATGTCGGCTGCTTATGAAGGTCAAAGAGGCTAAGTTGGTCATGATCAAGGATTAGTTTATATTTTAGAAACTAGTTTTAAGTGATTTTTGTATGCTTCAAAATTTTTTTTATCACTTATATCTTGCATGCATTAAAATTATTCATACAAAACTACGCTGGTTTGAAAAAATATTCAAAAATTTTCTTTAGAATAAATTATTTTGGTTCTATCTATGCAAATCAATAACATCGGGTGCCATCGACACCTTTCCCTTAAAGAGTAATTAAATGTGCCCGTCTTTCGTCATGAGTCATAAGCATTCCTTCTGTTGCAAACAGAGTAGTTCCCCCTCCCCCACCCCTCTCTCTCTCTCTCTCTCTCTCTCTCTCTCACCGAATCAGGTACTTGCAGTTGCCTATGAGAGCCCCCAGAGGGGATTGGGGAGGGGGGGGGCGCCTCTGTCCCTTTTCTGTCGCGCCCTACATAAAAGTGGCTGCAACGTTGCATTCGGCGTCATTACTGCCACGACCGCCGTGGAGATAGAGAGACCACCTGCCCGCAGGAGACTTTAAGAGTGAAGATCTCTTCGGTTATTCTCGAGTGTTTGGCCGTTTGTCTTTATATCTTAAATTTTTTTGCGTCATGGTGGCTTCTCTAGTCCAGCCCAGTAAGTATAGTCGCTGTTTCGCGTTTTAAGTTGTGGATGTTAGATTTTTTTTTTTTCCCTGAGATACGGATGTTTTTTCTCACTGTGGTGATTTGATAGATGAGTGAATCTGGTTTGGATTTTTTTCTTTATTGGCGCTGCTTGTTTCCGATGTGGTGGGTATTGCATGGATTGGCCTACGATTTGATTGCAAGGATGTGATTGGCTTTTATTTTTTGACTCATGCCTTGCTTAAAGTGATTAAATAATAAATATATTTTTTTTATTATCTTTGCTTAGTTTTTCTGTAGTATACGTAGAGAATAACAAGAGTGAAGTGTAGTTTTTAGGACTATGTAATTCACATTATTGCCTCAGCCAAGGCTGTTTTTGGTTACGTTTGTCTGTCTGTCTGTCTGTCCGTCTGCGTGTTAGCGACACGACGTGACTTGGATGAA